>NC_064852.1:3119740-3132240 GCF_024139225.1 Suncus etruscus
CAGCGTGTGCTAATGAATGCATCGATTTTCTTATTCTGCACTGTAACAGTTATTTCAGAGATAAATGCCTCCTATTTGTGGTTATTAAATCTTCTTTATGTTGGGCACATGGAGATGGGTGTATGAGGAGGGTTTTGATGAACCTGGTGGGAGGAAGTCTAGGACCGGCCCCTCTGTTTCCAGCAAGCTACTGGATCTTAGGCCCAGAGTTTTGCTCTTGGTCTCAGTTTCCCCTACTTGGCATGAAACTGTGGATCTTTTAATAAATCATTCTTAAAGCAAATGGATGTTTGATAATAGGAAACAGAAAGAAGATGGTGGGTGAAATAGATGAGCAAGACTGGCTTTGTTTGCAATAGAAATGAGGTCACTGAAACTTACACCAGCCTCCTTCCTACTTTTTGTGCGCATGGACATGGAATCTGGACCTCCAAAAGCATGCTGGAAGATGTCCTGTTTAGATGCATTCAGAGAGTCCTATTAGGATTCTCAGTAACAGGGAACAGCAGAGAAGGTGGAAATTCAATGAATGACTTGGGCAGGTTCAGCCCCTGAAGAAAAATCCATCAGACATCTCCTTGATGAGCACTAATTTCCCAATGCTTGAATATTGCTTTTTGCTTAAATCTCCATCTCCTGCCAAATCTCAAAATAGAGGTAACCTGGTACTCATGGCAGAGGCATACCAGGTAGATCTGATTGGGATCCCAGCTTAGACACGCTCTAGCTCTGTGACCTTGGACATGCAGATTCACCCCTCTGGGCTTCAGTCTCCTCATCAGCAAAATAGAATCAAACACTCAGCCTTTTCTGATTTCCCAGATGCATCATGCAATTATTCACATTTTAGCCCTAAGCAACAAGAGTGACACAGTTCCACACTTTTATGGACACCAGGTAGCAATGCCCTGGGCTTACTGTTAATACCTGGGTCTGGTCTTTACAAGCATCTAGCAAGAAAAGTCAACATCTGAACTCCAATGAAGACTAACTTTTGGAGAGAAGTAGGTTAAAACAGCTGCTGGATTTGAACTCAGCAATGTTGGCTTTCAAAGACTATGTTCTTGCTTCTCTACCAGGTTACTGCAATTTTTTTTAACTATCCTCTCTCTGCTGTGGTTGGTTGGGAAGCAAAGCACTCCCCTTATTTTGTTCCTTGTGAGAAACAGGTCCAGATCCTTGACTTGGAAAATAACTTCAAGGGTCATTAAGTCTACTCTCTTTCTCTCAATAGGTTGTACTTTTTCTCTGGGTTTTTCTTTGGTTATGGACAATTGAATTCTGCATCTGTAGAGGACACTTCGTTGTTTGGGGGATGAAGAAGTCATTGAAAAACCACCTCTGCCATTAAAGAACTCGCTGTGGAATGGAAAAAAAAATATATCAGCCTTAGACAATGACCTTGTATAGTGGAAGTTGACATGAGTGAGGGGATCTATGTGTGTTGGAGCCTGTGAGGCTTCCTACAAAGAGTGGAGTCATGGTTTTCTGCTGAAGGACAAGTCAGGGCTACTCAAAGTCAGTTGAGAAGAGCAATCGTAAGCCGAGACCTGGTAGGGGAAAGGAATTCTCTACAAAGTGAATGAGTGAGGGGTAATGGGAAATTAAAAAAAAAACAGCAGCTGGCTTCCCAGATGGGCCATGTATTCATGCACCAGATTAGAGTTGGAACAAAAGGGAAAGAGGTTAGAAGAAGAAAAGCAGAGAGGCATTCTAACTCTGGGGAGTCAGGCAGCTGGACATCTTGCAGTCCACAATGATTCTTGAATGAGGTTCTGGAAAGATTGTTCAGAGATTCCTAGATAGGTTTAGCCAGAGGAAGGGTACAGAGAGCAGAGGCAGGAGCAGAGGAGGGAATGGCAGTGGGATTAGCATCTAGGAGATGCCATAAGTATTACTAGGGAGTTGAATCACCAAGATATGTGGATTGTTAACTGAGGGGGTAGTAGATTCCAGAACTTTGTTGTCTGTTCTGTGGAGTGGGAAGTGATTTCACTTTACCTAGGGTGGAAATCTTGGACAGGCAGAGATGGGGAGGAGAAAAATGATGAGCTTGATAGGGCACATTTTGAGGGGGGCAAGGGAATTTGCAGGTGGGGAACACAGGAAGTTCTAGCACATTTGAACCTCCAGTTCTGGACAATGCTTTAGAGATGAAGATTTGATTATTTTGCTCTAATATGATAGGGTTTGGGATTATCCAGAAGATCAGAGAGAGAAAAGGAGGTGAAAATAAGTGTCAACCAAATACTTGACATATTCTTAACTCACAGAATGTAGTCCTTTCCTGGAGATTCTGATTTCCAAGGTTGTTGCCTTTTAACAGAGCAGCACTGAAAAACCCCTTGATCTGTCTCCAGCTTCATCCCCAACCCATCTCAATCTCCATTTATATCTCAGTCTTCATCTGAAGCCTTTCTTCAACTTCCTTTTTCCCTAACCTCTTTCTTTGAGATGTAAAAATCCACAGGATAGTTTGCCTTGGGGCAAAAAGCAGACTAACTCTGATAAATCTTGTGTTGACTGGCTTGGTATTATTTCTCTGCTGTTACCCTGCTCCAGCAGACCAGCCACCTAAGGGGTTAGAAACAGTGCCAAGGATGGTCTCACCAATGTGTGGATTTATATTTCTATTGACATATCCTAAACTGGCAGAGATAGTCCTTTCCTGGAGATTCAGCTTCCCAAGGATGTTGCCTTTTAACAGAGCAACAGTGAAAAAAACCCTTGATCTATGTTTCCATTCTCATCCCCATCCCCATCTCAGGCTCCATCTTTATCCAGTCTCCGTCTTGGTTTGTGTCTCCATCTCCATTTTTTTTTTTTTTTTTTTTGGTTTTTGGGCCACACCCGTTTGACGCTCAGGGGTTACTCCTGGCTATGTGCTCAGAAATCGCCCCAGGCTTGGGGGGACCATATGGGACGCCGGGGGATCGAACCGCGGTCCTTCCTTGGCTAGCGCTTGCAAGGCAGACACCTTACCTCCAGCGCCACCTACCCGGCCCCCTCTCCATCTCCATTTTTATCTCTGTCTCCATAGCTTGCTTCATGTTCTTGGAATATGAGTTGAGGAGTGTTACTAAATTCATATCGTATTCAATTTCTCCATTTTACAGAGGATAAAAAATAAAGAAAATAACTGTTCATTTTGGTTACTATTTCTTTCTAACTATATTCCCTTAATGAGACATTTGCCTGCAACACCGTCTGCTATGTATTCCATGTTTTATAAAAGATCTCTAGGGGAAAATAACACAGAAAACACAATTTTTCGGCACCATCTCCTTTTATTAAGAATAATGAAAAGGAAACAAGAATCATTTTCCCGGTCAAATACACTTCTGTTCCCTAATATTGGGGGTTTTATGACAATGGTAGATAGAAATGCATTAGCCAACTGGCTCCTCCTCCCTCAAATGGGCATCTGTTTTACCACTATTCTAATGACCCACTGGCATGCAGAATAAAGCCTGGCATGTATATACATTTAGCAGATACATATATTTATATATCATCCATATTTAGGTAAGTGTTTGGGATGGTACAAGAGCTTAAAATTATATACACACATATACATACTGGGCTCCTTGCCCAGAAAACTAATCATCCTCCAAAATGGGCAGAAAGAGCAATAAGAGAAATGAACTCAGCAGGGTCCTGTAAGAAGAAGGAAGACCAAGGAGGATGGTGCTCACAGGAAACTGGTCAGCTCATGGAAGCAACTGCACACTCTCTGGTTTAGCTTGGCCACACTTGAGGGTGGGCTGCAGGCCAGATGCAGGTGGCTCTAACCTGGACCTCCAATGGCTACTACAAATGCAATGATCCAATTATCACTTAGATGTCTCTCTTGGAAGTCTCACTGGCATTTGAATTCAGCTAAGACAAATCTTATCTCAGTTTATATTTATCTTGGTTAAAAGTAAAAGACTGATCTCCTTCATAAGTAGTATATAAAAAATGTAGCAAGGGTAACAAATGCCCAAAGGCAACAGAAACCAAGAACTGGTCTTGAGTAGAAAATAAGGACAATAAGAAGGAGAAATAGGAATGAGGTGAAGACACAGTTTGGGATAATGGTAGAAGGTAGTGGACACTCTGGTGGAGGTGTGGTGCTGGAATATTTTATACAGGAAACACTACTTTTAGCAGTTTTGTGAATCATGGTGCTTGAAATAAACTTATTGTTTTTTGTTTCTGGTTTGTCTTGTTTTACTACCTTTTTCTTCTTTTGTCCCCCTCCTTCTTCTAAATGAATATTTATAACACCTAGACAGACTCCTAGTTTTTCTCTTTTTTGTTTGCCTTTTTTTCTCTTTTCTTTTTTTCTTCTTTCTCCGGATGTTACCAAGG
Source organism: Suncus etruscus (assembly GCF_024139225.1). Taxonomy (NCBI): domain Eukaryota; kingdom Metazoa; phylum Chordata; class Mammalia; order Eulipotyphla; family Soricidae; genus Suncus; species Suncus etruscus. The sequence goes on from NC_064852.1 coordinate 3,124,094, forward strand.
CCAGACAGTCGAATGTTCATTTGGTGGAAATAAAAACTGACCAGACATGAATACCAAATCCAAAGTCAACGACAACAGAATCGATACCCAATCTACAACAAACTGTGCAAGGGGGAAACAATTACACTAGCATTACAGGGGTAAAGGAGGAAGATGTGCGATGCATGCTGGGAACAGGCATGGAGGGAGGACAACACTGGCAGTGGGAATGCCCCTACTCATTGTCACTATGTGCCTCAAATATTACTGTGAGAGAATTGTAATTCACTTTGACCACAAGAAGAATTAAAAAAAAAATCACAGAAAATAATTAATAAAACAGAAAAACTTAAAAAAAAAGGGAAGACCCAAAATTCATCTCCTTATTCTAGGCAAGGACCACCACAATGTTCTTATCTCTCTTTTTTCCTTTAATCAAATGCAGCAAATATTTCCAAAGCTGCACCTGGATCTGGAGCAATCTTTTAGGTACCGAATTTATAAGAGTGGCTTAGATGCTCCCGGCTCTTAAGAGCTCACTGTTCTCTGAAAAAGCAGAAACCCCCAATATAGGATCCAGAGTCAGAAACCTTCGAAGTTCCCAAATTTATTTGTCTCTTTGCTTCCTTTAAGGGAAAAAAAGTACTCTGCATCCTCTTAGAAAACTACTTCCTTCAAGCAAATGGAAAGTTCCCCCTAACTTTTCCACCCTCTCTGGATCTTTCTTGTACTGTGTGGAATAATCTAGGGGAATTAGGCGATAACCATGGAACCATATACCTTACTTTGAGAAACACTGAATTAAACCACCTATCAGTAAACCTGAGCATAGAATAAATAGAGCTTGATAAATAGGAATACTTGCAGCACTGTTTGTGATCTGTGACTGAGATTACCTGGATTCCATATCTATTTTTTTTTCTTTTATCTGAATGGTTCTTACTTAGTAGGATACATCGGTTTCCCTCAGTCAGGACACATTTCCTAGCCTCATCTGAGGCTAAATTGCAACCAAGAAGACTTCTGGAAAGCCCTTACAAAAAGGTGACACATTTCCCTCACATTTCTTCAACCTGTTTCCAGGATTGTGGATGTGATGGCTGAAATCACAATAACTCTTCCAGACCATGATGCAATCAGCATGCTTGAATGTGCTCTCCAGGAGGTAAAAGTCTTACAGGATGAGTTCTTGGCATCTATCAACATGGAAAAGAGGAGGAAGAAGCAATACTGTGTAGAAGGCAGGGTACATTGAGGTTCAGGTAAGTCTCTGCTTTAGCCAGTGAATGGATGTGGGTCATCTTGGTAGAGACATAACCTTGATGAACCGACTTTTTGAAGTGGAGGTGGCCTTCCAAAGAGAAGGCAGTTAATGTCTCTGTGCAGATAGCATTGTCAGGAGGTGGGCATCCAACTCTTCTGAAGGGATAATCTAGGAGATGTACCCCAGGTTTATCTCAGTAGGCCATTGGTATAAGAGCTAAGTATGATAAAATCAGACACTGGACTCATATGACTGCCTACACTAGGCATTCTTGCTGTGGATTTTTGTCTTGGGACTTGGATGTCTTCCATTTTGTGACTCTGACTTCTAGGTTTTCAGAATCTGTTAGTTTGTGATTCCCTAGATGAGGAAAGAGAAGAAGGGTAGGGGTGGTTTTGGAAATTTTGTGGGTCAAGACAGGCAGGAAAATTATGTCATATTTCTTTGGCCAGCACCCAATCTGTTAACTGTATTTTACTGCCATGAGCCTGGGAAGTACTCATTCATCCTTATGCCCTCATAAGTTTAGTTCTGTGTTGTTGCTGGTAGGGCACAAAGAACAGGACTTGGTGAGTGATTAACTGGCGGCTGCCATAGACTGAAGAGGAGAGACATTTTTTGAGGAGTTACAGTTACAGTTATGTAACTGTGCCCAGGAAGGGGCTTGGTCTAAGGAATTGGACCATCAGCACATCCACCTTGGGAAAGTGACTTCTGGATCTAGTTTATGTGGGTCGACATATGTGGGTTGACTGTCTTACCCTTATAAAGTCTCTTTTTTTTTTGTTCTTAGTTCAGCCCTAACAAATCAGAGAGACAAAAATGGTGCTGAGATCAACTAACACCAAAAAAAAAAGACCAGAAAAAAAACATCCTGAGGAGCCAGTAGGGACTTCTGGGAGCTTCTGCCATCTGACTTGAAACTTGAAGGAAGTATACAGTGACCTGTTGCCAGAGCTGATGGCAGGAAGGCCAAGTGTAACTCACTGACCCAGATTCAGAGCTTTAACAGTATTTGTGTGAGTCTGAAGATGAAATAAAATCTTTCTTGATGGTCCTCTGTGAGACAGGAAGATGTTAAGTTTGCTCAATACTGGCAGAGAAGATATATGAATGAATGAACGAATGAATGAAAAAATGAATGAAAGAATGAACATTGTAGTGTGGAAAATAACCTTCACCACACTGACAGCATTGACAATCCATCCTTATCCCCAGTTCTCACAATCTCCCTCATACATGCACCATTAGATTACACATGACTCGCATTTTAATGACTGTTTGATGTATTAAACTTCCCACTTGACTTCAAGGTCAAGGACTTTGTCTCATTCATCCTTATGCCCTCATCATCTAGCTCTACCTGGCACATGGAGTTATAAACAAAGGGTTGCCAGATGAGTGAACCAACCCATTAGTCTATTTCCTCTCAAAGGGCTGAAGAAGTCATTCTGTGGTTAAACTGAAATTTATCTCCTGTTACCTTTCAATAACCAGACTCAGTTCCTCTACCATCGATTATGCATCCTCTGATAGTCTGGACTCTGTTAATGCAGGCAGTCAGCTCTCAAGCCAATCAAGTTTCTCTGCTTCTATAGTATCTCCCCACTTTGTTTCTTTTATTAAAATGTACCAGAAAAGAAAGATAAAATCTTTTTATTTAGTGTTTTCATATTCTTGTCTTTAAAATAATTTTTATTGAAACCAATTGTGAATTACAAGTCTTTCACAGTTGTATTTCAGGCACATAGTGAAAGTGAATTAGGGTCATTCCCCAGTGTTGACCTCCCTCTACCATAGTTCCCAGCATGCATCCCATACGTCTACCCTTAGCCCCCTGGACTGCTAGTGTAACAGGTCCCTTTTGAGTATGGCTTGTATTTTGGGTCAATGATAAAATCTTGTGTGAGGACTTCTCTCTGGTTGTGTGTGTAAATCTGAATCCATGTGGTCTTCAGACATAGAATACTATGCAAAAAGTGAAGCAGCCTAGGTCACAGAAAGCATGCTTTCCTGTCATTTTTTTCTGGGAGAGCACTTCTCTTAGGCTTTTCAATACAGGGTCCAGATTTGTCCCTTAGCAAGTTGCAAGCACTTCTGACTTTGGGTCCTGCTTCTCACTCACTCACACATTCATTTCACAAAGTGAGTATCAGGATAGGCTGTGATAAGAGATAAGAAAGGAAGGTAGGCATAGCAGTACTTCAGGAAATTCAGATCACTCTCTTCCAACAAATATTGGGTTTCTATGGCAAGTATTAGAAGACTTTCTTCATTACTCTATCAAGTGTCCAGTTGGGGCATGGTTTGGCAAGCTGAGAAATCATCACCCATGCAGATGGGAGGTTAAGTTTCTTATCCTATCATGTTGGATCCTTTTTGAGTATGTTTTAGGTAGTTTACCAAAGTGAACTGAAGCCCAGTTATCCAAGGAAGAAATCTGCTCATTAATGTACTCTTTTTATTTTTTTCCTTTTAAATACTTTCCCCATGCCTTTATGAATATCTTCTTGGATTGCCTTCACTTGCCCTCAAACTATAGCTTTCAAGTTTGCTCCTAAGAGAACTTAATCATCCAAGACTCAAAATACCTGTCATTAATTACTAACTGGATTCTCTGACAAGAAAAATTGGTGCTAAGCGATATCATAGTCAAGTAAGTGTTGAGACATTAGCAGAGGGGCCCACAAAATACATAACTTTTGGGCAAATTTCTTGTGGAAGTATTTCACAGAAAGTGATTTGAAGCTGAATTCAGTTTGGCTCAATTTCCTTAACCTTTGAATTTGTTCTGGTGACTAGCTCCAGTTATGCAGGGATAATTCGGAATGGTTTCTTCTAGAGTTGTGCCATGCGTTCTAGTGGGATGTCTTTTAATACTTTTTGTTTTTGTTGTTGTTGTTTTTGGGTCACACCCGGCAGCGCTCAGGGCTTCCTCCTGGCAGGCTCGGGGGACCCTATGGGATGCCGGATTCAAACCACTGTTCTTCTGCATGCAAGGCAAATGCCCTACCTTCATGCTATCTCTCTGGTATGCCTTTTAATACTTAATGTATCAAACTTAATAACTTTATTTAAACACCGTAGTTTACATAGCTACACACAATACATTTGGTTCGACCATTCCATGCTTCAACACCAACACCACCTCCATTGTAAAATTTCCAGCACTACTGTCCTCAAGTTTCCATCCATCCCCCAAGCCCTTGGCTGACACAAAATAATTTTTTATATTGCTTGTTTCCAAAAAGGTGATAATAGAATTATTTTTAAGAACTACAGTAAAAGAAAATTTGTGACTTACATCACACAATAGGGCCATTAAGTTATTGTTAGAAGGTTTACTAAGCTGTTTGTTGTTAGCCAGTCACTCTGTTATTGGTTTTACTTGTTAACCTTCTTGATAATTTGGCCTATTTCTACTGGGGCTGTCAGTATTGAAAAATTTGCATGTGTTGCATGGCTACATATGTGGCCACACAGTCCAGGAGTTCAAGTTCTGTGACAGACCTGGTGACAGCTGTGGGGGCATGCCTTTGGCTGCCAGGGCTTTCAGAAGTGGTAAGCAGGGAAAGACTATCCACATTCACTCCAACAAAATCCCAGAGATCTCAGCCTGTATACTGTCATACCTGGAATATTGGTTGTTTGGATGTCTCTGCAGAGATCAACAGTAAAGTGGTGAAGTTGGCCACTAGTGTGGTGGCAATTGTGGGTTGTGAGTGTAACTGCTAAAGTTTCAGCAGGGTGGGGATTTGGCCCTAGTATTTAGCTGTGAGACTGGTGTACCCATGATTTTTCTTTGCTTCATTTTTATCTCTTTTGAGAATACCTTTTAAACTCTTCAGGAGCAAAGGAGAACCTATCTTTTCTGCTTTGTCTGAGGCCCCTTTGAGGCAGACTCTGGTTTCAAAGGTGATTTGCATTGGCCATCTCATCTCATTCTCAGTCAGTTCATGAAGGTTGGTGTCATGGGTCACTTTTCAGAAATAGGCAGCAGAGATTTAGACAGCAGCTCCTGGCTCAAGGGCAGACTGTCAGGCAGGACTGCGCATGATTCTTCTCAGGCTGACCCTAAGGATCAACTGACCAGTAGCCTCTGCCACTAGCTCCTATGCTGTTTTCCCCTCTTCTTGGATATAAATTCCAGGGGCAGGCAGGCTCATTTTTATTTTACTGCAGAGGCAACTGATTGCTCAGTGTGCAGGAGAGATTGCTCAGAGGCATACCACACTGGATATGTGACCTTTCCCTGTTCCTTCCTTTCTGTCCAGCTACCTGTGAGTCAGAACTGAAAACCACCATGTGGAGCTGCCACCAAGTCCAGCCCTCTCTCCAGTTGGGGAAACTCTATATTATATTCAATTGGCTTAGAGCTAAGGATTTGTACCACCTATATTCAAATTTGGCTTCTAAATCTAAAATCAGAGCAAGGTGATTTGGGCAAAGCATGTGTCTTCTTGGTTCTCCCATCCATGACATGGGGAAATAATAACAGCAACTATCTTGTAGGATTCTTGTGAGGATTAAATACAATAATACAAGGAAAGGACTGAAAGAATTTCTGAAGCTATATATTAACAGTAAAGTTCTATGGTTCCAACTTGTTCGAATTGAGTCGGGACAGGCACCACACTTGTCATGTCATCTGGGTTCATTTCATCCTCTTGTAGCTGTGAGATTGACATCATTTTCCCATTTTGCAAAGGAGGAGACACTTGCCTTGAGTCACACAGCTGGTGGTGGAGCTGAGCAGCCTGGCTCCCAAGCTGGAACTACTGCTATTTCTCTTACAGCTTCTCCTTGGTCCAACACGGTCTGCAGCTGCTACTTGGAGCCTGACTCAATGCACCCCCGGCTTCTCTTTCATGCTCTATGTTCCCGCAGCAGATCACTTTTTTTGATGCTAAGTTGGGTCACAGGCAGGCCAGGCCAGAGCTGGAAGCCTGCTGTCTTCACCCCGGATTCCAGACTGTCCAATCTGTTCCTCATCTTGGGTTGCTAACCATCTGCAGAGGCCCTAGCAGCCTTTCAGAGAAAACTCATCAGGAAAGTCACCCACCCGCACCCAGACCCATTTTCCCTCTTGCCATCACTTAGAAAGATACCCATCTTTTAAACCATGGGCCCTGCTGTAATATTAAGGCAGTAATTTATACACTTGGCTCCTGAGCTCCTGGCTGTTTCAAAGGCATTGATCACCCTGGAGCACTCATACATGATTCAGGCTTACTCCTCCAACTCCTCTGCCAGCTATTGATTCCAATGACATTATTTATCAATTACGAAAGGTTTATTCCTCACTCGCTCCTGCACAAAAGAATCTGCACATTTATTTTACAGCATGATTTATTGACACGTCACTATGCATTACATGGAAAATTGAATTTTTGGAGACTAGAGAACCTTAGGAAATTTCACAGGTTCAATTAGACAGGAGAACATCAAAGAGTTTAATGATACAATTTTTCATCCATTTGCTGTGGCATTGAGAGGGTAGGGGCCTTGGGGCTAGGTCAGTTCAGAACAGCAGACTGCTCAGGTGTGCATTGAAAGGATAAAGACCTCCAAGTTAAGCCCACCTCGGAGTCTTAGTACAACGCTTCTGACACCAGAGTATTTTTGTTTTTGTTTTTGGACCATACTTGGTGAGGCTCAGAGTTTCCTCTTTTCTCAGGAATCACTTTTAGCAGGGCTCAGGGACCATATGGGATGTCAGGAATCCAACCCAGATTAGCTCTATGCAAGACAAGCACCCTACTCACTGTACTTACCATTCTGGCCTTGAAACTATTTAAAAATATTTATTTGGGGCTGGAGAGATAGCATGGAGGTAAGGCGTTTGTCCACAGAAGGACAGTGGTTCAAATCCCGGCATCCCATATGGTCCCCCGAGCCTGCCAGGAGTGATTTCTAAGCATAGAGCCAGGAGTAACCCCTGAGCGCTGCTGGGTGTGACCCAAAAACCAAAAACATTTTTTTATTTGTTTAATGATTTGTTTTCATGCACTCCTACTCCATTTTGCTAATCATATATTTTTCCATTTTTATTTTTTAAATTTAGACACCGCGGTTACAAGGTTGTTTATAGTACAGTTCCACCCCCCACAAATAAAGTTGTTCATAATTGAATTACAGTCATACAATGTATGAAAACCTTCACCAGTGCACATTTCCCACCACCAAAGTCAATGAATTTTTTATTTTATCTCACCTCCCTGATGCCTTCTTTCCTCCCACTGCCACTTGCCTCTGGGTCAGGCATTTTACTTCTCTCTCTCTCTCTCTCTCTCTCTCTCTCTCTCTCTCTCTCTCTCTCTCTCTCTCTCCTTGACATTGTAGTTTCCACTACTTTTATGGAGTGTCATGAATGAGACTAATTTTTTGTCTCCAGAAAAACAAACTTTTCCTTGATCTCTGGGACAAATCTGAATAGCTCTTTCCCTGAACCAATAAGGAAGAAGGGAAGGTTGAGATGGTGAAATTTACATCAAATTTCCACCATCAGAACCCAGACTCATTATTTATACTAAAGAAAGTCTTCTGTTTGCTCCAGGAAGATCAACTCTCTCAAAAGGTTTCCATAAACTTATTAAAATTTATACATCTTGCTGTGTTTATTTGGCCAACACCACTTTTCCTTAGACCATATTATGCCCAAGGGCAGTCTCTGGGAAGGATTGTTGTCAACACCATTATCATCCATGATGGAAGTTTTGTTTCTCAGAATCTCCTTCTTAGGAGTTAGAGTTGACCAATGAGAAGAACTATTCAGGAGCCTTTGTTCTGTCAGAGGTCAGGGGTAGCAATTTTGTATGCTTTCCTTGAATTTCCATTTGGCTGACAGAATATGGTCTTTATATATATATAAAGAGAGAGAGAGAGAGAGAGAGAGAGAGAGAAG
>NC_064852.1:4407240-4559740 GCF_024139225.1 Suncus etruscus
AGGAAAATTTCATGACTTCATCTCTCCTGACAGCTGCATAATATTTCATTCTGTATATGTACCACAGTTTCTTTAGCTGTTCATCTGTTGAAGGGTATCTTGGTTGTTTCCAGAGTCTTGCTATGGTAAATAGTGCTGCGATGAATATAGGAGTAAGGAAGGGGTTTTTGTATTGTATTTTTGTGTTCCTAGGGTATATTCCTAGGAGTGGTATAGCTGGATCGTATGGGAGCTCGATTTCCAGTTTTTGGAGGAATCTTCATATCGCTTTCCATAAAGGTTGAACTAAATGGTATTCCCACCAGCAGTGGATAAGAATTCCTTTCTCTCCACATCCCCGCCAACACTGCTTGTTCTCATTCTTTGTGATGTGTGCCATTCTCTGTGGTGTGAGGTGGTACCTCACAGTTGTTTTGATTTGAATCTTCTGAAGATTAGTGATCTGGAGCATTTTTTCATGTGTCTTTTGGCCATTTGTATTTCTTCTTTGTCAAAGTGTCTGTCCAATTCTTCTTCCCATTTTTTGATGGGATTAGATGTTTTTTCTTGTAAAGTTCAGTCATTGCCTTATATATTTTGGAGATTAGCCCCTTATCTGATGGGTATTGGGGGAATAGTTTCTCCCACTCAGTGGGTGGCTCTTGTATCCTGGGCACTATTTCCTTTGAGGTGCAGAAGCTTCTCAGCTTAATATATTCCCATCTGATAATCTCTGCTTTCACTTGCTTGGAGAGTTCAGTTTCCTCCTTGAAGATACCTGTAGCCTCAATGTCCTGAAGTGTTTTGCCTATGTGTTGTTCTATATAACTTATGGTTTTGGGTCTGATATTGAGGTCTTTAATCCACTTGGATTTTACCTTCAAACATGATGTTAACTGGGGCTCTAAGTTCAATTTTTTGCAAGAGTCTAGCCAGTTATGCCAGCACCACTTATTGAAGAGCTTTCTTTGCTTCATTTAGGATTTCTTGCCATTTGATCAAAAATTAGGTGATTGTGAACCCCAGACATAGAGTTGACACAGTTCTTCACAACAGCTACAGGAACCAAAGCCCACCTGGGACATCCTGAATACTACTTGATCTCCAAATTGTGCCAGTACTAATATGATATCCTGACAACGAGGAAATTGGGAACAAATGGACATAAAAACAGGTTATCCTCCCTTACCAACTAATGATAAAACAAAATCGGAAGACCTACCACACTATGGGCTGTGCAAAAGCCAAGAACGTGATCTACAGATGACCGGCTGATAGAACCATGACCGGGCAGTATGCATTCTGGGACCAACAAGAAAGCCCTAGTCTAGGGTTTGGTCTACGTCCTGCATAACAATCATGACCTCCAATTCCAGAGTCCTGACTGAGGCAATTGCAACTGAACGGGTCTTCTGGGAACATAACGAAAGACGATATCCCAGGCTCCATCTGAGCTTCAGCGCAAGGGCCAAGACCACTAACCACAGAAGACAGATTAAAATGACATCGAGGAAACAGAACTTCTAAAATCACAAAGAAAATCTTCATCATAAGTTCCACTCCTTGACCTGTGCACAGACTGAGACCTCTAGATTTAGAGGTCTGTTTTTATCATCCAGATCGGAGCAGAAGTCTTCCATATGGCACAAAAACACCAAGGGGAGAGTAAATGAACGTGAAAGGAGTCCATAGATAATCCCATGACAATATATTCCAAGGGTAGAGAAACCCTGTATCTCTTAGGCCAAAGGGATTCCCATTAAGGATGACCCCAATATTTACTGTGCCTATGCAGGGGGAGGGGGAAGAGACAAAAAACACTAAATAATCCCTCTTTTTTATTTTATTTTTTATTATTTTTATATCTAGTTTTTGTCATTTTTTTTTGTTTTGGGGTAGATATTGAAGTAGTTGTCCATTTTTTTTCAATTTTTTTTCAATTATATATTTACTTTTTCTTTCTTCTCTTTTCTTCTTCCTCTTTGTGCCTTGCCTATTTCCTATCTCAAGACCATGGCAACTATGTGGTGCATATTTTTAGTGCTGTAGTGCTCACTGGATATCTTATTTGATTTCTCTTTTTGAACTGTTGTGGTGTCTCACCTTCTTCTTTTCCCCATAGTCCCTCAAACCAAGGATGAGAGCCTCTAGAATGACTCTGCTCATAGTCTGCATAGTCAATTTTTACCCCATCATATTACCTTTCTCTTCCTCAAACAAAACCACATAACTTGAGCTTTCTAGTCCCGCCTCCCAATTAGAGGGGGCAGTAATGGAGGTACCAAGACCAAACACTTATAAGACCACTAAGTAATACTAAACACAGAAGGGACCATGCATTCTAGCAGCCCCTGGAGTGGGGTGGGGAGAGTGGAGGATATGGGAGGCAGGATGGGATAGGTTGTGGGAGGACAATTCGGTGGTGGGAATTCCCCTGATTCAATGTAAATATGTACCTGGAATATTACTGTAAACGATATTCAAGCCACTATAATTAAAATTAAAAAAAAAGGCGTTTGCCTTGCAAGCAGCCGATCCAGGACCAAAAGTAGTTGGTTTGAATCCCAGTGTCCCATATGGTCCCTCGTGCCTGCCAGGAGCTATTTCTGAGCAGACAGCCAGGAGTAACCCTGAGCACCACCGGGTGTGACCCAAAAACCAATAAATAAATAAATAAATAAATAAATAAAACTTGTAAAAACAAACAAAAAACAAAACAAAAAAAATAGGTGATTGCATATCTGGGGAACATTCTCTGAGTATTCAAGCTTATTTCACTGATCCAAGGGACTGTCTTTATTCCAATACCATGCTGTTTTGATAACTATTTCTTTGTAGAAAAGTTTAAACTTGGGGAAAGTAATTCCTCTCATATTCTTTTTCCCAATGATTGATTTAGCTATTCTAGGGTGTTTATTGTTCCAAATGAATTTCAAAAGTGCCTGATCTACTTCTTTGATGAACGTCATGGGTATCTTTAGAGAGATCACATTAAATCTGTACAATGCTTTGGGGAGTATTGCCATTTTGATTATGTTAATCCTGTAAATCGATGAGCAGGGTATGTGCTTCCATTTCCACGTTTCCTCTCTTATTTTTTGGAGCAGAGTTTTTTTTTTGTTTTTTTTTGGTTTTTGGGCCAAACCCGGCGGTGCTCAGGGATGACTCCTGGCTGTCTGCTCAGAAATAGCTCCTGGCAGGCACGGGGGACCATATGGGACACCGGGATTTGAACCAACCACCTTTGGTCCTGGATCGGCTGCTTGCAAGGCAAACGCCACTGTGCTATCTCTCTGGGCCCTGGAGCAGAGTTTTGTAGTTTTCTTTGTATAGATCCTTCACAGTTTTAGTCAAGTTGATTCCAAGATATTTGAGTTTGTGTGGCACTATTGTGAATGGGGTTCTTTTCCTAATGTCCATTTCTTTCTTATTACTATTGTTATATAGAAAGGCCATTGATTTTAGTGTGTTAATTTTTGTAGCCTGCCACCTTGCTATATGATTCTTTTGTTTCTAGAAGCTTTTTGGTAGTCTTTAGGGTTTTCTAAGTAGAGTATCATGTCATCTGCAAACAGTGAGAGCTTGACTTCTTCCTTTCTGGATTCCCTTGATATCTTTTTCTTGCCTAATAGCTATAGCAAGTACTTCCAGTACTATGTTGAATAGGAGTGGTGAGAGAAGGCAGCCTTGTCTTGTGCCAGAATTTAGAGGGAAGGCTTTTAGTTTTTCTCCATTGAGGATAATATTTGCCACTGGCTTGTGGTAGATGGCATTAACTATATTGAGAAAGATTTTTTTCATTCCCAACTTGCTGAGAATTTTGATCACAAATGGGTGTTGGAACTTATCAAATGCTTTCTATGCATCTATTGATATGATCATGTGATTTTTATTGTTCTTGTTGTCGATGTTGTGTATTATGCTGATAGATTTACAGATGTTAAACCATTCTTGCATTCCTGGGATGAAACCTACTTGATTGTAGTGGATAATGTTTTTAATGAGGCATTGAATCCTATTTGCCAGGATTTTGTTGAGGATCTTTGCATCTCTGTTTATCAGCGATATTGGTCTGCAATTTTCTTTTTTTGTAGCATCTCTGTCTGGTTTAGGTATCAAGGTGATGTTGCCTTCATAAAAGCTATTTGGAAATGATCCTGTTTTTTTGATTTCATGAAAGACTCTTGCCAGGATTGGTAGTAGTTCCTCTTGAAAACTTTGAAATAATTCATTAGTGAATCTATCTGGGCCTGGGCTTTTGTTTTTGGGTAGACATTTGATTACTGTTTTAATTTCCTCAATAGTGATGGGTGTGTGTAGATTTGCTACATTGTCTTCAGTCAACCGTGGAAGATTATAAGAGTCCTAGAATTTATCCATATCTTTCAGGTTCTCATTTTTAGTGGCATAGAGTTTCTCAAAGTAGTTTCTGATTACCCTTTGAATCTCTGCTATATCAGTAGTGATCTTGCCTTTTTCATTCCTTATACGAGTTATCAAGTTTCTCTCTCTCTCTCTCTCTCTCTCTTTTCTTTATTAGTTTTGCCAGTAGTCTATCAATTTTGTTTATTTTTTTCAAAGAACCAACTTCCACTTTCGTTGATCCTTTGGATTGTTTTTTGTGTTTCCACTTCATTGATTTCTGCTCTCAGCTTTGTTATTTCCTTCTGTTTCCCTATTTTTGGTTCTTTTTGTTGAGCACTTTCTAATTCTATGAGCTGCGTCATTAGGCTATTTAGGTATGCCCCTTCTTCTTTACTGATGTGTGCTTGCAAAGCTATACATTTTCCTCTCAGTATCACTTTTTTTGTGTCCCATAGGTTCTGATAGTTTGTGTCTATTGTCATTTGTTTCCAGAAAGGTTTTGATTTCCTCTTTGATTTAATCTCAGACCCACTGGTTATTCAGTATTAGGCTGTTTAACTTCTAGGAATTAAAATGTTTCTTCTGTGTCTCTTTGTAGTTCACATATAACTTCAGGGCCTTGTGGTCAGCGAAAGTTGCATGCAAAATTTCTATCCTCTTGATCTTACGGAGGTATGTTTTATGTGCCAGCATGTAGTCTATCCTGGAGAATGTCTCATGCACATTAGAGAAGAATGTGTATGCAGGTTTCTGGGGGTGGAGTGTCCTATATATATCTACTATGCCACTTTCTTCCATTTCTCTTTTCAGGTCTAGTATATTCTTGTTGGGTTTCAGTCTGGTTGACCTATCAAGTGTTGACAATGCCGTTTTGAGGTCTCCCACATTTATTGTGTTGTAATTGATATATTTTCAGATTTCTCAACAATTATATTAAATATTTTGCTGGCCCTTTATTTGATGCATATATGTTTAGGAGTGTGATTTCTTCCTGCTGTATATACTCCTTGATTAATACAAAATGTCCATCTTTGTCCCTTACAACTTTCCTGAGTATAATATGACATTAGTATGGCCACTCCAGCTTTTTTATGGGTGTTGTTTGCTTGCATAATTTTCCTCCAGCCTTTTATTTTGAATCTATGATTGTTCTGACTATTCAGGTGCATTTCTTGTAGGCAACAGAAGGTTGAATTGAGTTTTTTGATCCATTTAGCCACTCTGTTTCTTAATGGTGCATTTAGTCCATTGACATTGAGAGAAAGAATTGTCCTGGGATTTAGTGCCATCTTTATATCAAAGTTTGGTGTGTCTGTTGGTCAGTCTTGTCTTAAAGTAGGCCATTCAGTTTTTCTTTTAAGAATGGTTTTGAGTCTGTAAAGTTTCTGAGCTGTTGTTTGTCTGTGAAACCATGTATTGTTCCTTCAAACCTGAAAGTAAGTTTTTCTGGGTGCAGTATTCTAGGCAAAGCATTTATTTCATTGAGTTTTGCCACTATGTCCCACCACTGCCTTCAGGCCTTGAGCATTTTTGGCGACAGGTCTGAGATAAATCTCAAGGATGTTCCCTTGAATGTAATTTCTTTTTTTGATCTTGCTGCTTTCAGAATTCTTCTCTATCTGTGGGATTCATCATTGTAAATAGGATATGTCTTGGGTGGTTTTTTTTGGGGTCTCTTTTGGTTGGTACTCGTTGGGCATGCAGGATTTGATCACATGTATTCTTTAGCTCTGGTAGTTTCTCTTTAATGATGTTCTTGACAGTTGATTCTTCCTGGAGATTTTCTTCCTGGGTCTCTGGGACTCCAATGATTCTTAAGTTGTTTCTGTTGAGCTTATCATGGACGTCTATTTTTATCTGTTCCCATTCTTTGAGTAATTTTTCCATTGTTTGATCATTTTCTTTAAGGCTTTTTTCCAATCTTTTCTGCTGTATGGAGTTGTTATTCATCTCATCTTCCATTGTATGAATTCTATCCTCAGCTGTTGTTAACCTGTGGGAAAGCTCATCCATTTTTTTTTTTCAATTCATCTACTGAGTTTTTTAGACCTGTTATTTGACGTGAAATTTCAGGTTGATTTCTATCTTCATAGTCTCTTGATTTTTATTAGTGTTCTCTTCTATACTTTCTTTGAGTTCTCTGAACATCTTCCATATTTCGACTCTAAACACCTTATCTGAGAGACTGACTAGTTGGTTGGCTATGTTTTGGTCATCAGAGTTGCCATATTCATTCTCTATGTCTGGTGCTGACCTGCGTTGTTTCCTCATTGTCACACTTGCATTGTGGGTTTTTCTCCGTGTTGTGGTTGTATTGGCTAAATGATGTACATGGCCACTTCTTGGCTCCTCCCTTTTTGGGCATATCAGCTCACCTCCAGAGAAGGCTAGTCGTCTGCAGATGAAGCCACACACAGGTTGATATCAGGCCGAGAATGAAGCATAGCACAGGAGACAGTCAGAGGTAGATACTGACATCAGCGTTCCAGCAGAGTTCAGCGACTCCTCCCTTTCTGGGCGTATCAACTGACCTCCCGGGAAGGCTAGCCATCCGCAGATGAAGCCACACACAGGATGAAATCAGGACAAGAATGCCGCACATTACAGAAGACAGTCAGAGGTAGGTGCTTGCATCAGAGTTCCAGCAGAGATCCTATAAAGTACACTTTTTTGGGGAAAAAAGCTAGTCTTATGGTATGAAAAATATGGTATATCTGAAAAATCTTTTTAATATTTAAGAGAAAACAAACTTAGGAAACTTATGTAGTGTCCAGAAAAATAGTTTAGTGGGTGGTACACTTGCTAGCAAGTGGTGGACCCAGTTTGGTTTTTAGTACCCCTTATGGTTTCACTAATCCCTACCAGGAGAGATCTCTAAGCTCAGCACCAAGAGTAAGACCTAAATTCTGCTGGATGTGGCCCCCAAACCAAACAACAATAACAATAACCAAATTAATAAAAATATCCCCATTTTATTCTTTTGACTCAAACTGTCTACGATAGAAAATAAAAAAAGACTAGAATTTGATATGGAGAGAATTTGTGTAGGAACAATCCTGTTGTAAAGTGACTTTTACTCATTATAGGACTTAACATAGCACACTATGGTGCTCTCCTAGGAGTAAATCTCAAGGCTAGTGTAAATAGCAAATGCTTCTCTTTTTGTGGACCAACTTCCAAATGTATTTTAGGATTCAGTATTTTCCTTTTGGAGAGTGAGGAGTTTCTTATACCTTTATTTAATCTTTTATTCTCTTCATATGGTACATTGTTATTTTTTTGTGCTTCCAAGTCAGCGTTTCCAATTTTTCCATATAACTATTGATACTGATAGCTACTTCCTTCTCCAGACTGGAAACTCCTCTGGGACATTCAACGGCTAATACATTCCTGAAAATTGATGAGCTAGTGCTCTCTTTTGCAATAGAAAAGCATGATAAAAAGAAAAAGTGTGTGTGTGTGTGTGTGTGTATGTGTGTGTGTGTGTGTGTGTGAATGACATGCCTAAAAGTATTGGCAAGAGAAAGGAAGGACAAGGAAAGAAAGGAAGGAGAAAGGGAGGAAGGAAGGAAGGAAAAGTAGAAGGGGATAAAGGAAGAAGAAAGAAGAAAAAATTAAGACTAGAAACATTCTTATTTCTCTATCACCAGTCCTTGTCACAGAATAACAGCAACAACAATAACTTCTAATGATCAAAAATGCATCATGGGGTCATTTGTTAGTTTACACCCTGCTTTTATCCCAAAGACTTCCCTAATTTCCTCTTTCTTTTTCACCAAAGCCTTTGAGTTGTAAAAGTCCACGTGGATCTCATTTAATCCTCTCACTCCTGTTTAGGAAATAAAAGGTTTCAGTTTGGCTTGGCACAAAGAGTGGGACCCTGAGGCGAGAAGCAACCACACCATGATTCCCTCCTGACTGGCTTGGGCTTATTAATTGTTCATGGTTACCCTGCTCCAGACGCATTTACCTGGAGTTAGAAATACGGCATGGGGGGACTTATTTTACAGTCATTGTTACTGACCACCATTTTCCTTTATTTTTGTACACTTTTCACATAAATCTTTAAAATTAGATACTATGAAACCAGAATATTAGTCAAATTTCTGGAGTGCATGACTGCTACATAGACACAGAGGGGCAAGATCCTTGTACCACGTACTTCCCTGAACACCATTGGAGGTGATTATGGTGGCCGGCATTATTGGAGTCCAGCTGCACTGCATTTTCAAGAATTGAGCAATGCTTGGGAGACATCAAGCAATAACAAGTGAAAAAAATATTAGGTACTTGTCTAAACTATGTCTTCCCCCCATTAAATAGAAGATCCAAAGCAGGGATTCACATGTTTCTGATAATTAGTTAATTACCACAAAGAGAATTTTTCTTCCACAGGTATCTATGTTATTTTAAATAGATCAATGTGGAATGAGTGAATAAAATTGCAAGGCAAGTGACTGACCATTAATAACTGCTACATAAATGTCAGCTAATATCATCATTCATTTTCTATTAATTCCCAATTATGGCTTCCCCCATGACCAGCCTATAGTGATCTCGCAATTGTCTATATTCATAGCTTACTCACTAAACAGTTCATGTATTTGTCTTTCATGTTTTGATTCAGTGGTAAATATGAATTATAGTAGGTCAGCACATAAATGCTGTTATGTTTGCCCCTGTATCAAGTCTTAAGTCTGCTAGCTTGAAAGTAAGCACTTCATACATATCTCTGTATGGTTTTCTTTGGTCTGAATGGTTTGGTTGGTTTAGGAAAGTTGATTTCGGTTTGATTTTATAGTGTTTCCCAAAGTGGGTGGAGATACTTGATGCAAGATTGGGTGCTAGACTATTGCAGGGGTTGGTAGTAATCTGGAACTCAATTGAAGAATTGATTTTAAGAAGGCAGATTTCCTTTTTTAATGGGTTTCTGAGTGATTTTTGTAAAGTGTCAGTAGGGTGAATAAATCTGAAGAAGTTCTTTTGTGGTCAAGAGAGAAGATGGTTGGAGGATCTACTTCTGGTCCATGAATAGTTGCACATGAAAAGGAATCACAAGAGATTTCTTGAAGTCTCAACTTTTTCCTTCTGATCTATACAACTGGAATGATAGTCTTTGGCCCTATAACTGAGAGTGAGGTTTGAAGTGGCTAATTTAAAGCATAAATTGCAGTTTTGACTGCCTGGAGCCTGTAGTCAGTCTTTTGACATGGCAATGATTCATTGGTGGAGACACCCTGTATCTCTCAGGTCAAAGGAATTTCATTTCTAATTTCCCCAATGTTTGCTGTGCCTATGCAAAAAAAAAAAAAAAAAAAAAGAAAAAGAAAAAAAAAAGAAAAAAGGAACCATACCTGCCTGCCCCCCAATATTTGCTTTTCTTCTTTTAATTTTATTTATATTCTAGATAGCAGTTCTCACCTTTTTCATAGACTCTTAGAACCTGAATCATTTTGTTCTGCCTCATATTTCTGTCTTCCTACAAATTGAAAAAAGAAATAAAGTAGACAGGACCCAGGGACCAGGTGGTCTCAGGAACATTGAGTGGGGAAAAAAAAGGTCATATCTAAATATCCAAGCCAAAGTCAATGACAATAGAATAAGAGACCCAAACTATAATAAACTAAACAAAAAATGGACCTGTTACAGTAGTAGTTCAGGGATCTAAGGATAGAGGTATGGGATGCTGGGAACTCTGGTGGAGGGAGGTCAACTCTGGTTGTGAGAATGGCCCTAATTCACTGTCACTTAATGCCTGAAATACTACCATAAAAGACTTGTAACTCACAATGGACTCAATGAAAAAAAAAAGTGCAGGGTTGATATACAATTTTATTATCCCAGTTATTTTCTTTTTCTCTCTCTTCCTGAGAATTTGTCTACTTACCTCATAGCCCTACCTTCGCATTTAGGTGAGCACTATATTCACCCAATGATTTTTTAAATCAATAACATAAACAAAGAAAACAAGATGATCTAGCAAAAGAGGTTCAGGAAATGGATGCTTGTACACAGTATTAACTTGGAAAAGTAGGCTGATATAATATGCCTCTAACTCTCTAAGTCAGAGAAGAATTTACCAGAAAGCTTGCAAGTTCAAACGCATTTTCTACAATTCACTCTAGTGCTGCAATTCTCAAGAGATTGCGCCATTAATACTCCATTTCAAATTAAAAAAACATATGCTTTTTCATCTCTTAAAAGAAAAACAAGGGAACAGGGCCCATTTTCTTCTCTTTACAAAAACAAAAGCTTTTAAAATGATAAAAATTGCCTCTGCTTGATAAAACAGCCATCTGCATTTGATTTAGTTAAGTGTTATTTGTGTATCTTTTTATAATATTATTATTATTGATGATGATTAGAGAAAACTGCATAAACACAATGAGGGGTCCCTGGAAACATCACTGAATTTCTAGCTCAATTATTCCTGAAATTCCACCTCACCTTCAGGTTGATCCTACAATTGAATTTTAACCCTAAATGGAAGAATTTAAGACAAAGCTTGAGGAAATATTTCTAATTAATTAATGTAGAATGTCTTACCCTTCCCCATCCCCCTTGTTAAATATTAGTGGAGAAGAGATATTCAGCATGAAAAATAGCTATTGCACTTGGCATTTATATGACCGTCTATTATTGTAATAATTTTTATTAGTTATTTCTCAGGTCAGTTCTGGGAGAGAGATTGGATAAGTTTAGTATTCAGAGCGGATGAGCTCCCCATATGCTGTTAACTCTAGGATGATGGTCATAAACACCAAATGGCATGCCATATGAAGCAGGCACAGGGCAGAGCTTCCAAATATGCAATTAAGATAACTGGAGATGGCATTGCCTATACAAATGCCACAGCAGAGTTAGAATGAGTCTCGTGAAGATGATTCCTTTGAGTTTAGGATGAAGGGAAAATGTTGTTGATAATGCTCTTGAGTGGGCTCTTTTGATGATGACCCCCTAAAGTCTAAAGATGAAGTAGACATCAGAGAGTGATCAGGTGCCCCTACTGACTATCCATATTTATGCTTGTATTCTGTGATAAAAATTAGCATGTATTATCTATTACTTCAGACAAGAAGGTTGCAAATTTCAGTCTCCCACTCTACAACCCACATATTTCAGAATTTAGAGCTTGTCTCTTGCACGTTGGCTTAGTCAGCTTTAAAATGGGTTCTGCAGGGACTGGAGAGATAGCACAATGGTAGGGCATGTGCCTTGCTTGTGGCTGACCTGGAAGGGAGTTGGGGTCGATTCCTGGCATCCCATATGGTCCCACAGCTTGCCAGGGGGCGATTTCTGAGTTCAGAGCCAGGAGTAATCCCTGAACACTACTGTGTGTGGCCCAACAACCAACCAACCAACCAATCATTAAAGTTTAAAAAAATAAAATAAAATGGGGGCCAGAGAGATAGCATGGAGGTAAGGAGTTTGCCTTTTATGCAGAGAGGAACATTGGTTAGAATCCCAGCATCCCATATGGTCCCCCATGCCTGCCAGGGGCGATTTCTGAGCATAGAGCCAAGAGTAACCCTTGAGCACTGCTGGGTATGACCTAAAAAAATATATAAAAAAAAATAAAATGCAAATTGTTCTGAAAATTGTATCTATAGCTGAAGTCATCCTGGGGAAGAAAGAAGAATTACAAGAAGAGAACAATCCATCATCCTGATAGCTAGTTGTGAATATTTTAGGCAGAGGAGAAGCATGGACACAGGCAGAGGGGAATAGTTCTCATGTACATGATGCAGAGAGAGGCTCATTGTCTTGGAATCTTCTTGGAGTGAAGTGAGATCTAAATCCAGGACATATTAGCAAAGGATAAGGCTTTTGTGTTTTTAGTAGTATTAAGCTAAGAAGCTATGGTTTGGTTTAACTTTATGACTGTTCTTTATTGCTTTGTTTGTTCACTTTTGTAGCAGAGTTGTGAAACATTAAGAGATTTAGAAAAGAAATCAATCCAATTAAGTAAAACAAATTGGAAGGGGAAGAGTGAAAACATGGTGACCAGTGGGGGGAGAACTTGGGGAAAATGTCGCAGATCCCACTGCAATTACTAAAGAAACAGACGTTCATGGAGAGCTTCGGGGACCAGTGTGAAATTCAGCATGCAGTCCTTGTCTGCATGACAGATATATCAGGCAGTATATGTTATCTTTTATAATTTCCTCTGCTGGGCTGTCCTCTGCAATTTGGAGATGACCCCTCTGATGGTGATTACTGTGTTGTGTCCAGCTGTGGCTGAAGAAAGTGGCTTGAGGGAGCAGGATTTATCACATGAGTCAGAAATCAGCCTTGGAGGGCTGGCTGTGAAGGCAGATTTGGTCTTTCTTTTAATAACCTCCCTTTCTTTTCAGAGCTGCGCCTTCCTTTCCATCTTGCCTTGCTCTCCGTACCCAGCATCCATGTTCTGATAAGTGATGGACACCGAGAAGGTTAGAGCTCCAAGGGATGGGGTAATAAGAAGAGAGTGGCATAGATATTGGCAGACCAGTGGACCAGAAAATATTGAGTTTAAAGCAGCAGAAGGCATGGCTCCAATTGTGTTTCTGTAGCACACTTGCTGCATGAAAACCATAGTTTCTGGCCGTAGGCATGAATAAAACATCGCTCAGCTTCAGCTTCTTCACTTGTAAAATGGGTTTACAAATACATAAATGCCATGTATTATTGTGTACTAAGTGAGATAATGAGAATAAAGCTTTTTAGCACAATTCCTGATCGAAAAAAGAATCTCAGCAAAATGGTATCTATGCTAATGGGCATGAAAACTTACTCGTTTTCTGGTTCTTTTCTCCATTTTTTTTCTTTTTCTTCAATTGCTTCATGACATTGACTTGCCTGAAAGAGATTGAACTGCTTAGATTACACCCTTCTACTCAGGATATTGTAGAGATATCTAAGTAGAGAATGGCATAACTAGTAAGAGGCAAAGTGCAGAAGACTGTTGGCATGTGACTGCTGCAAATTCAACTTTCTGAGCCTTAAAAAAAGCAGACATTAAAGGTTAGGGATGTGGTTTACATTTTTTAAAGGGATAAACAAATATACAACTTGGAATAAATTTGATGTAAATTGAGCCATAAGTGGATTTTCTTTGAGTGGTTAAAATAATGTTTATAAACCAAATAACACTAAACAACAAAACACTAAGTTTTAGGTATAGGACCAGAAGTACAAAAACATGTCCCATGAGTAACTGAATCTGACACCTTTTTGTAATAGCAAAACTCTTTTTTTAATTTAATTTTTTATTGAGACCAATGTGAATTACAAATCTTTCACAGTTGTATTTGAGGCATATAGTGATAGTGAAGTAGGGCCGTTCCCACCACCAGTGTTGACATTCCTCTGCCACTCTTCCCAGCATGCCTCCCACAGCTCCACCCTCAGCTCCCTGGATTGTGAGTATAACAGATCTTGTCATAGTTAAAATTTTAAGAACATTTTGTTGATTTTCTATACAGTTCACATATAGTAACAACTCCACAAGTCATTAGCAGGCTGACAGTTTGTTATTTTATTTTATTTATTTTTCTCTGTTGTTCTGATTTTTTAAGAATATTACTTAATTTAAGCAACATGGCTATAGAATTGTTCATGATTGGGTTTCACTCATACACTGTACGCCACCTTTCACCGGTGCACATTTTCTGCCACTAATGTCCCCAGTTTCCCTCACAATCCCCTCTCCCCTCAGTTGCTTCTGGGGAGGGATTTACTTCTCTCTCTTCTTACTTTTTTCATTTTTGACACTATAGTTTTTCATGATTGTTAATGAAGAGGTAACACGCATATCACTTTATCCCCTTTCAGCACTCATTTCTTGTCCAGAGTGATCATTTTTAACTCTCATTGTCATAGCGGACCCTTCTTTATCCTCTCTAACCTACCCTACCTTTCTTTATCCGGCACTGATGAAAACCACTAATAGAGATAGATTACTGAAAGACAGTTTCTTATTGAAAAAATAATTGTAGCCTAGGGTCAGGAGTGATAACACAGTGAGTATCTGGGTTTAATCCTCAGCATCTCATATTCCTGAGCCTGCCAGGAGTAATTTCTGAGCACAGAGCTAGGGGTAACTCCTTAGTGCCACTAGTGCCACCCAAAAAGAAACAAACAAACA
The DNA here is from genome assembly GCF_024139225.1 of Suncus etruscus. NCBI lineage: Eukaryota > Metazoa > Chordata > Mammalia > Eulipotyphla > Soricidae > Suncus > Suncus etruscus. Next base: position 4,421,711 of record NC_064852.1, read on the forward strand.
AACAAACACATAAAAATGTATAACCCAGATATTCCTACTTTGGCCAACTTCATATAAGCTTAGATGTGCAGATGAGCTTAAGTGTATCCAGAAACAGCTACCAGCAGTATGAGACTTGATCAATTTAATAAAATATGGTTTCAAGGTGATGATAATACAATGGATGAGATGAACTTGTGTTTGATTTCCAGCACTGAGAAAGTAGAAAAGAAAGGAAGGAAGAAAGCAAGGAAAAAAGATAAGAAAGTAAAAAGAAAGAAAGGAAGAAAATAAAGAAAGAAAGAAGGAAGGAAGGAAAGAAAGAAAGAAAGAAAGAAAGAAAGAAAGAAAGAAAGAAAATAAAGAGATAAAGGGGGCCGGAGAGGTAGCATTGAGGTAAGGCATTTGCCTTGCATGCAGAAGGTCTGTGGTTCAAATCCTGGCATCCCATATGGTCCCCTGAGCCTGCCAGGAGCGATTTCTGAGCATAGAGCCAGGAGTAACTCCTGAGTGTGGCCAGGTGTGACCCCCCCAAAAAAAAGACAAAGAAAGAAAGAAAGAATGAATGAATGAAAGAAAGAAGAAAGAAAGAAAAGGAAAAGAAAGAAAAAGATAGAAAGAGAAAGAAAGAAAAAGAAAAGAAAGAGAAAGAAAGAGAAGAAAGAAAAAGGAAAGTAAGAAGGTGTTGGACTAGGAAAAGAAGAATGATGAGTAAGTAGAAGAGGGGGATTAGGAGGAGGAGAAGGAAAAGAAAAAATACAACTTTTCTTTTTAAGAGATAAACCTTTGAAGTTTATGTGTTAGTTACATAATCTTTATCATGGTGAGCTCAGATTACATAGCTAGCACATACAACTTCAGTGGTTTATTTCTTAAAAAGAAAAGTTGTGAAGAGGATTGCAGTGGAGTATAGCAGATAATACAATTGCTTTTCAAATCCTACTTGATTTGAAATCATTGCTGGATTGTAGTCAATAGTTCTCATTTTGGGGATAACTTTATATGTCCCCAAGGGGACATGCAGACTATGTTTTGTTATCACAGTTGAGGAAGGAAGCTTGTGGCTTCCAGATGTTTCTAATTTAATACTTAGGATAACATTTCGAATACAAGAATTAACTAATCCTAAAGCATTAGCAACACAGTGGTTGAGAAAACTTGATCTAAATCAAGCAGAAGAGCTCCTTCCCTTTTGCTATCGATGAGTTCAGGATTGAGCAATACCAACGAACGTTTTACATTCTGCTGGAGCCTTTCATTAATCTTAAGAGAAGCTTGCATTTTACCCGAACTGAATGGAAGAACATATTATGAAATCAAGAAATACAAGTCTCCATTTGATATGAGTCACCCTCTTGTCAACTTTAGAACAATGAATCAAGGATAATGCACTCTTTAAAAGATATCTGAGAAGAGAAATGGAAATAACTCAGGTTCCTGAAGACACTGAATCTATTCACCTTCAAATCTAACCTAGTTCTGGAAATATGGTATAAGGTAATAAGTACAATTTTAGATAAGAGTTTCTATCACCATCTCCCTCTCCCCTCCTCATCCTGCCTTGCCCCTCAACACTGTACCATCACACACACCCCTCTTCCTTCCTTCCTTCCTTCCTTCCTTCCTTCCTTCCTTCCTTCCTTCCTTCCTTCCTTCCTTCCTTCCTTCCTTCCTTCCTTCCTTCCTTCCTTCCTTCCTTCCTTCCTTCCTTCCTTCCTTCCTTCCTTCCTCCTTCCTTCCTTCCTTCCTTCCTTCCTTCCTTCCTTCCTTCCTTCCTTCCTTCCTTCCTTCCTTCCTTCCTTCCTTCCTTCCTTCCTTCCTCCCTCCCTCCCTCCCTTCCCTCCCTCCCTCCCTTCCCTTCCCTCCCTGTCCAATCTTTTCTCTACTTTTCCTTTTATTACAAATTTTCAACCACATGGAACAGAGCACACACAGAGTATAGGGGTTAAGGCAATGCCTTATAAAGTTATATAAGTGGCCAACCCTGATTCAATTTCTGGCATGGTTCTCTGAGTACCATCAGGAGTGACTAACCATTAGCACAGAATCAAGAGTAGCCCCTGTATTCTACTGAGAATAACCCTACTTCCTCTAAATAAATACATATAAACATAATATTAGCTAAAAGTCTAAACAAATGATCATATAATTTTTTCAGGAAGTGTATTTTTTATTCTGTAGACTCTTACCTTGAATAAATCGATGTTTAAACACTGTCTTTCTCCTAAGTATTGCCAGAGCCTACCAGCAGAAACAATTTTCCTTCCTTTAGGTTTTCCTTAACAGAGTTTAGACTAGAATTTAAAAAAATCAAAATATTAAGCAAGAACAAAACAAAAATAAACATTGGAAAGAAAAAGTGTTATTTCCAAATAAAAGTTGTTACAAACCTTCCAACCTCCAAAGCTGTTACAATTTAAATAAATTAAAAAGCATTAAGCATCTATTAAGAAACACTGGTAATTCAGCCATGGGCTAAGGTTACACTGATTAGAAAAGACAGAACTCTTTTTTTTGTTGTTTGTTTGTTTTTTTATTTTGGGCCACATTTGGTCACGCTCAGGGATTACTCCTGGCTATGCACTCAGAAATCTCTCCTGGCTTGGGGAACCATATGGGATGCCAGGGATTGAATCATGGTCCGTCTTGGGTCATCTGTGTGCAAGGCAAATGTCACCGCTCCAGTCCCAAGAAAAGACAGAATTCTTTTCTATAAGGAGCTTTCAGTTCTGTGCAAGGAGACAGGTGAGTATGAAGTAAAAGAGTTTATTGAGGGGTGAGATCCAGAATAGTTTAGGGGGACAAAGAAATAAACACAGCCCAGAAGTAAATGATTTATATGATCATTTTTCAGATTTTGCCTATATATCTTATTCTCTGTGTGAATAGATAATTCATAATACTATTCTCTTTATATAATCCTCTCCCAATAATCTTGACTTCTCTCTGATCAAGAACACAAGAGGTAAATATGCCATGTCCCACTAATCTTTAGTTTATTTTATTGTTTCCTGGTTTAAGTTACATGAGAGACAGACTTATACCTCATATAAACTGTAACTTTCAAGAAGGACACCAATACAGTACCCAAATGATTAAGACAAATATTAATCCCCCATGTTTTATTTTTATTCCAATCTCATGCAAAATAATAAATGAATATATATTATGAAGAAAGATGATTGGACTAGCAAAAATAATAAAAACATACATGTACAAAAGTCACTCCTGGACAGATCCAGAGGTTTATAAAGAGGTGAAAAAATTGCATATTTTTAAAAGGAATCAATGAATTCCTTGGCATTGGAAATGGAAAGAAAGGGTGATGTAAAAATAAATTGTACAGTGCAAAGAAAATAATTTGAACAGTGATTGTGTCACTAAAAAGTATGATCTAGGAAGGAAGAGAAATCAAAGACAGTAGTGATAAATGTCTGGGACGTATTGTCTCCTGAATCTACTTGAAATTTAGCATATTTTGAAAATATCATATTATAGGACTTATTGAAATAAGAACTCATCATGAGACACATAAGTAGATTTAAGGAAGGAGAAAGGAAAAATGTATTCTTTCCAAACTCTACCTACTAGTGTTTAATGATATCATGAGTTAATATGTTCTTCATGTTTCCCACCTCTACCATTTCTGTCAAGCTTAAAAAATGGACCAATTTGTCACTGTGTTTGCATAATGTCAGGATAAGAGGATACTGTTCCTTTCCTTTAGCAGAGGTCACTGGAAAGAGCATCTCCAAGATAGTTGGAAGGAAAACAAATGAGTAAGCCCAGAAATTGAAGGTGAGGTACTCTGCTGTGGTAGGGGGAAATGCCAAGATGAAAACTCTCGGAAAATTGCATAGAGTTTATCCAACACAGGACTGTTTTAATCACTGCACTGGGGGACCTGCTTCAAGGACGGATGGATAATGCATGTTTCAGAAAAGCTGAGAGGGAGAGAGTGTGTCTGGAGCATACTGTTAAGTGAGCAAATGTCCTTGCACATCTGCTCAGGGGCATACGGCACAGAAAACTTCATGGTTTCTCGGTGGCCCCAAATTAGCACTCGGGGAGAAAAATTCCAGCATGAACCTGAAGAGAGGAGGAGGCACTGTTTTGCTAAGTCCAATGAAGGCTAAAATTCCCTTTCTACTGGGAATAACAGGAAGATGAATGATCGATAGACAGTGAAGGGATACTAGAAAGGTTACAGAGACCTTGCTATACTTCATCTTCTAATTTCCAAGACCTCCTTATAGAACTGACTTGGGCGCCAATAATTTAGGGATGCACAGGAGAAGGCAGCAGCGGTTGTGGGGGTATGTAGGAACTCTTACATTTACTCTCGAGCGTATAAATTTAATGAAACAGAGACGGAGGCTTTGATGTTCACTTATCCAGTTTTGTGTCTCAGTTTTGTTATGAATTACTTGTGCAACCTTGGGAAATCACCAAGCTTCTCCAAATCTGGATCCTCTCCTGTAAGGTATAAAGAATAAATGTCACCGTCTGATGTTGCATACCTAAAATGTTATACAAATATCAGTGACTGTGACAGTTATTCTCAGGTATTTGGCATTACTTTTGTTTTTGTCCATAAAAGGTTGCTCTGTGACCATAGACTTATTATAATGCCTTCCTGAGTCTTAACTTTCTTCCATGTTCAATAAGGCAGCATTTACATTAATGTGATATACAATAGCAATAATATTTGGGGAGCTTTCATTGTGTCCTGAAATTGTTCTAAACAATATAATTTCTCATATAACATTTCTTATGCTATGTAGATACTAATATTGTCCTTGTTCTGATGTTGAGAGATATATTACAGAGATATTATCTTCTTCCTTCAGGTTCTGCAGTTGACAGAATTACATAGGATTTCAGACATTGAAACTTTAGATAAATCTCTAACATTTTCAGTACCTGGCCTCATGTCTCATAGTTTCAGAAGAACATGATCCCAGAAACAGTTTATTTCCAGCTCTATTTATTACCCAATAATAAAAATAAAGCTTGCCAACTAGTTTGAAGAGAGAAACCTCAGATGCTTCTCTCAGTTTATATCTATAAATCTGGCAGGGGAATTACTTTAATTGAAAATAAAGCATACATTTTTAGTGGAGCTTCTGTGGTAGGAGTCATAGAGTTTTAAACTATATCATACATGGAACACTAAGAATGACCATGTGAATCCTTTCAGCCAATTTCAAGATGGTGAAACAGATATACAAAGACCACGGGAGTCTTGGTGGTATTCTTACAGATAAAAGTTAGCAGAATAAGGTATGGAGAACTGCTTATTCATAGACTCGTGTTCTTTCTGTCACACACTAGAACTCAGATCACCTGGTACAATATTGAATCTCTGCTGCAAACTTTGATGCACAGAGAATGAGCACACGACCATGAAAATACTGGATACTGGATACTGTATTTACAAATGGCAAAAAATAGATTTTGAATAATGTGGAGCAGCTCTATTGAAGCCAATACTTGGTTCATTTTTTAGCACATGTTTGTATGTAGCAGATCTTTATTCAAAATTTATTGAGTTAGACTGATAATTGTGGACAGCAGACATGATTCCTCTATTATTGTCTCATACCCATCTAAGTCAAGGCTATCATTTGTTGTTCACATCATTGGTGAATCATCAAGTGGGTCGATATGCTGTGTACCTAGGAACCAAAAATATTACACTGCACTCCAACTAATAATCCTGCAATTGAAGGAGGCCTTCGTTCCTGACTCATCATCACTCTCCATAAACATTTGCTGATGGTGTTGCTCCTTCAATAATTTGCAGTTACCTCTGGAGATAAATGATGATAAAGAAAGAATCCCCATTTTCTACAGGAAGTTCCTAAATAATGGGGAGTTGTCATCTTAACATATAATTATAGCATATTAAAGTGCAGAAGCATGCAAAAGACAGATGGGTGCTTTAAAAGGTTAGGTAATTATTCAATACTATTGAGGGAGAGCTCACAAGAGTTCTCATAGAAATAAAGTGAATAACACGCTGAATAGGGTTTTGATGGGTGAATAGGAACAAGGGAAATGACTCAGTAAAAGAAATCTGGAAGGGAGAAGTAAAGATTTTTGATTAGACTATTTATAGATATACCAACTGGTCATTGAACAGAAGCAGATGAATATCTCTGTGATAGAAAAAATATTGAGCATAGAAATGGTTCTAAGCTAAGAGACCCAGATTTATGGATACTGTGTTATGACAAACAGAAACTTGGGTTGTTGATGGAAGGTGGCACTGAATATTCACTAGGTTTTAAATGGGAGGTTATCATGGTCATATTGGCATTTCAGAAAGACAATGTTAATGGCTGCTTCAATTCTAAAGAGGAAGAATTGTTGCAAAGGACAGAAAGGTATTGAAATAACATAAATGCGATTTACCACGTTTGAGGTATATATCAAAAGGAAGCGAAAACAGGTTATCAGGAGATAGTGGAACTCCAGGATTATTAGAGATTTATCTTTATTCTAGCTAATACATAAAGAAAACGGATAAAAGATAGATGCTATAGATCATATGATATATATTCTATGCATTTAAATTTCAGTTATGAGAAATGGGAAGACCTAGCATTTTGGAAACATGGACGGAAACAACATATGAGAAATTTAGGCTGAGTGAAATAAGCCAGATAAATATACATAATATTTTTATATGTGAAATTTTAATTTTTTAAAAAGCTATACATAGAAAAGAACAGAATGAGTGCGTGGAACTGTAGTATTGTATGCACAGAACCCTCACATTAACAGTATTACATATTGTGGAATCTAAGACAAATTTAGAAAAGGAAAAAAAGTGATTTACCAAGGGGTACGTAAAACAGGAAAGATTGGTCAAATGGCATAAACTTTCAACTCTATGATAAGTGAGCTCTGAGAAAGTAGGCATAATAACTGAAGTGTGTGGTACTATATTATATAATTGACTTTTACTAGGAGATTAGAACTTAAATATTCTCACTAGAAATAAGATAAAATGTGAGTTGATAAACTTATTCATTCACTAGATGGTAAACATCCTTTCACAATGTGTACATACATACATACACACACACACATATATATACACACAGAGGGCTATATAATTAGCATATACATACATTTTAAATATTCATAATTTTATTAATGAGACCCCAATAAGGCTTTATATAAAAATATGGGGGTTTTTTGTTTGTTTTTCACACCCAGCAGTGCTCAGGGATTACTCCTGGCTCTACATTCATAAATCACTCCTGGCAGGCTTGGGGGACCATATGGGATGCCGGGATTCGAACCACCAACCTTCTGCATGCAAGGCAAATGCCTTACCTCTATGCTATCTCTCCAGCCCCCCAAAATATGTTTTTTAAGCAGAATAGGGGAAGATATACATTAACTGCTTATCCTGTGCCCATCTTAATCTGGTGGAGTTTATCTTGCACAGTTAACGATTGAAATCAAGAGATAAAGAAGAGTGAAGATAATAGAAGTACAAATATATTGGTGGGACAAAAGAAGACAAATGGAAGAAACAAAAATTGACAGGACTTGGAGAAAAATGGTTTGGGAAAGCTGAACACCTGAGTGAGGTTTTCCTACCACAGTGCCAGGAAACAAGCCTTTCAGTGCATGCTTCTCTTTCTGCCAACCTCATAACTCCTTCCAGAGCCAGTATTCAGGCTTCTCTGTGTGTCCCTGGGGGCAGCTGAAGCCTGAGAAAGCAGATTGTCCTCTTTCCAGAGCCAGCTATGAATGGTAATCTGGCAAAGCCTTTCTCCTGCACCTCTCCACCCCGTCGTGTTGATCACTCGAGCTATTTGTCTTTGCCGAGTGAACATGGCCATCTGCTCCTATAACTCAACGATGAAAAAGAGACGCTTTTCATCTTCCCCATGTCATGTCGTGTTGTTAAGCTTGGGGGACACCCCAAGGAAGCAAAAACGCAGCAAGCAACAACACACAGCATCAGGGAGGAAAGGAGAGTGGCTGAGCAGATATCTAGGCTCACACATTTGTGGAACTGGTTGACATAACAGGACTCACAAGAGGTGGAGGAGTTACAGGCAGGAATAGGCCTTCACAGAGCCCCGTTCCTCTCCTGAAGAAAGAGATTCCTTTCCTTCCTTCCTTCCTTCCTTCCTTCCTTCCTTCCTTCCTTCCTTCCTTCCTTCCTTCCTTCCTTCCTTCCTTCCTTCCTTCCTTCCTTCCTTCCTTCCTTCCTTCCTTCCTTCCTTCCTTCCTTCCCTTCCTTCCTTCCCTCCTTTCCTCCCTCCCTCCCTTCTTCTCTTCCTTCCTTCCCTCCTTTCCTCCCTCCCTCCCTTCTTCTCTCCCTTCCTTCCTTCCTTCCTTCCTTCCTTCCTTCCTTCCTTCCTTCCTTCCTTCCCTTCCTTCCTTCCTTCCTTCCTTCCTTCTTTCTTTCTTTCATTCATTCTTTCTTTCCTTTTGTCTCTCTCTTTCTCTTTTCCTTCCTCCTTCCTTCGTCCCTCTTTTTTCTTTCTCTTTCTTTCTTTCTTTCTTTCTTTCTTTCTTTCTTTCTTTCTTTCTTTCTTTCTTTCTTTCTTTCTTTCTTTCTTTCTTCTTTCTTCTTTCTTTCTTTCTTTCTTTCTTCTTTCTTTCTTTCTTTCTTTCTTTTCTTTCTTTCTTCTTTCTTTCTTCTTTCTTTCTTTCTTTCTTTCTTTCTTTCTTTCTTTCTTTCTTTCTTTCTTTCTTTCTTTCTTTCTTTCTTTCTTTCTCTCTTTCTTTCTTCTTTCTCTTTCTTCTTTCTCTTCCTTCCTTCCTTCCTTCCTTCCTTCCTTCCTTCCTTCCTTCCTTCCCTTCCTTCCTTCCCTCCTTCCTCCCTCCCTCCCTTCTTCTCTTCCTTCCTTCCCTCCTTTCCTCCCTCCCTCCCTTCTTCTCTCCTTCCCTTCCTTCCTTCCTCCTCCTCTTCCTTTCTTTCTTTCCTTTTGTCTCTCTCTTTCTCTTTCTTTCTCTCTTCCTTCCTCCTTCCTTTTCCCTCTTTTTTCTTTCTCTTTCTTTCTTTCTTTCTTTCTTTCTTTCTTTCTTTCTTTCTTTCTCTCTCTCTCTCTTTCTTTCTTTCTTTCTTTCTTTCTTTCTTTCTTTCTTTCTTTCTTTCTTTCTTTCTTTCTTTCTTTCTTTCTTTCTTTCTTTCTTTCTCTCTTTCTCTCTTTCTTTCTTTCTCTCTCTCTTTCTCTCTTTCTTTCTTTCTTTCTTTCTTTCTTTCTTTCTTTCTTTCTTTCTTTCTTTCTTTCTTTCTTTCTTTCTTTCTTTCATTTCTTTCTTTCTTTCTTTCTTTCTTTCTTTCTTTCTTTTCTTTCTTTCTTTCTTTCTTTCTCTCTCTCTTTCTTTCTTCTTTCTCTTTCTTCTTTCTCTTCCTTCCTTCCTTCCTTCTTTCCTTCCTTCCTTTTCCCTCTTTTTTCTTTCTCTTTCTTTCTTTCTTTCTTTCTTTCTTTCTTTCTTTCTTTCTTTCTTTCTTTCTTTCTTTCTTTCTTTCTTTCTTTCTTTCTTTCTTTCTTTCTTTCTTTTCCTTCCTTCTCTTTTTTCTCTATTTCTCTCTGTTTTGTTCTCTTTCTTCTTTCTTTTTCTCTCTTCTCCCTTTCTTTCTTTTCTTCTTTCATTTCTTCTTTCTTTCTTTTTCCTTTTCTACTTCCTTTCTTCCTTTATTTCTCTCCTTTCTTTTCTTCCTTCCTTTCCTCCTTTATTTTTCTCTCCTTCCTTAATTTCTTTCTTTTTTCCTTCTTTTCTTCTTTCTCTTTAATCTTTCTTTTTCTTTCTCTCTTTTTCTCTCCTTCCTTTCTCCCTCCTGCCCTTCCCTCCCTCCTTCCCTCCCTCCCTCTCTTTCTCCCTTCCTCCCCTTTTCCCTCCTTCCTTTCCCTTCCTCCCTTCCTTCCTTCCTCCCTCCCTTCTTTCCTCCCTCCCTTCATTCCTCCCTTCCTTCCTTCCTTCCTTCATCCCTTCCTTCCTTCCTTCCTTCCTTCCTTCCTCCCTCCCTCTCTTCATTCCTGTCTCCCTTCCTTCCTTCCTCCCTTCCTTTCTTCCTCCCTTCCTTCCTTCCTCCCTCCCTTCCTTTCTTCCTCCCTCCCTCCCTTCCTTCCTCCCTTCTTCCCTTCATTCTTCCCTCCCTCTTTTCCTTCTTTCCTTTCTTCCTTGCCTCTTTCCTCCCTCCCTCCCTTCCTTCCTCCTTCCCTTCATTTTTCCTTCCATCCTTTCCTTCCTTCTTTCCTTCCTTCCTTCTTTCCTTCCTTCCTTCCTTCCCTCTTTCCTCCCTTCCTTCATTCCTTTCTCCCTCCCTTCCTTCCTCCAGCCCTTCCCTCCCTCCTGCCCTTCCCTCTCTCCCTCCCTCCTTCCCTCCCTTTCTTCTTTCCTTTCTTTCTCCCTCCCTTCATTCCTCCATTCAATCCTTCCTCCTCCCTTTATTCCTCCCTTCCTTCCTCCCTCCCTTACTTCATTAATTCCTTCTTTTCTTCCTTCCTCCATTCCGTCCTTCCTTCCTCCCTCCCATCATTTCTCCCTCCCTCCCTTCCTCTCTCCCTTCTTCCTTTCCTTCCTTCCTTCCTTCCTTCCCTTTCTTCCTCCCTTCTTCCCTCTCTCTTTCCCTTTCTTCCTTATTTCCTTCCTTCCTCCATTCCTCCCTTCTTCCCTCCCTCCCTCCTCCCTCCCTCCCTCCCTCCCTCTCACCTTCCTTCCTTCCTTCCTTCCTTCCTTCCTTCCTTCCTTCCTTCCTTCCTTCCTTCCTTCCTTCCTTCCTTCCTTCCTTCCTTCCTTCCTTCCTTCCTTCCTTCCTTCCTTCCTTCCTCCCTCCCTCCCTCCCTCCCTCCCTCCCTCCCTCCCTCCCTCCCTCCCTCCCTCCCTCCCTCCCTCCCTCCCTCCTCCTCCCTTCCTTCCTTCCTTCCTTCCTTCCTTCCTTCCTTCCTTCCTTCCTTCCTTCCTTCCTTCCTTCCACAGCACCTCCTGCCTCTACACGTACATTTGCAAAAGTAATCTCTAAAGTTAATAATCTTGTGTGGGTTTTTTTGGTGTGTTTGTGTGATTGTTGTTTTTGTTTTTGGGCACACCCGGTGATGCTCAGGGGTTACTCCTGGCTATACGCTTGGAAATCGCTCCTGGCTTGAGGCACCATATGGATGCCCGGGGAATGAATCGCTGTCCATCCTAGGCTAGCGCACGCAAGGCAGACTCCTACCGCTTGTGCCACCGCTCCAGGCCCTTGTGTGTGTGTGTGTGTGTGTGTGTGTGTGTGTGCGTGTGTGTTTAACGCACCTGGATTATTTAGCCCATGGGAACCTCACTGTATTACAAACACAATCTACTTTCACCCCAAAACTTCTACCTTTCCTCCACAGGTATAGAGTGTATGCCATATCAAATTATGTGTTAATCTCAGGACAAAGTATACGCTTTCTCACCTAAAGTCATTGGCCTAGATTATTATTTTCCTATATGGTATCCTGGTTCTGGAGTTCAGCCTTCCCGACCTGGACCTGATTTCTATCTGGGAGCACATCAAGTTCCCTTGTTCCTCAAATCTCTCTTCCCCCTGTCTCTCCAAGTCACTCAAACCCAATTTAGGTAGTAGTAATAACAGTGCCACATTTTCTGAACAACTCTGTAGTGAACACTTTGACTCCCCACACTGTCATCCTTGACTTTTTTATTGAATAATATTTATTGCACTTTCTATGATATTCATATATATGATGAACAGATGAATATCACTTTCCAAGATGGTAAATACCAGAAATCTCGACATTGTTTCCTCTGTGATCTCATAGACTTGGTGCCCAGAAGGAGCTAAAAAATTGCACATGAAATACTCAACACACCAGAGGATTAATTGAATGAATATATAATTGTGAATATCTTATTCACTCATCAAATACTTTTTATGCCAATTTTTCTATAGTCTCATAACATGCTCCTCCAACACACATTTGAGAAAGTTTTTAAAGTGATTTCTTAGTCACTTGAATATTTTGAATAATATTGAATAAAGCATAATTTTTAAATTCCTCATTTCTGAAAATTTTTGACTATGGATTCTGCTGGAATTTGAGTATTATTTTAATATTTCTACTACATGTTTAAATAGATTCTAAAGGAAATTGTCTCTTGAGAATTTTAGGCTTTCCTTTTATTTTCCCTTGTGGAAAATATTTATTTTCACCATATTTATTAAATGGAGCCATCTAAAACATCTCTGAAGCAGGCTCAGATTCTCTGTATCTATTTAGTTGTTTCAATTTAAAGATAAGGCATCTTTGATCTCATGATGTAAAAATATGTCATCAGCAAATTCATGGTGATATTTGGTTAAGAACTCAGACTTCCTGATATCCAACCTAATCTTAGTTTCAATGCTCCGTGTGTTGTCATATAAAAACCAATATATTTGGCTGAGACAACAAAACAGCTTAGTTACTTTCCTGAATATGACATGCAACTCTTTGCTAATAAACTTTAAAATATATAGAAAGATCATTTTTTTGAAAACAGATGTTCCCTGCAGCATTATTTGTACAAGTAAACCTTGGAACAATTTCATGTCTATGAATTGGAAAACATTGATTTCTGATGGTTCATCCATACCCTAAAAGAATCAGCATTTGTTTACAAGGACTAGGTAGGCAATAAAAATGTGATGGCTATGAACCATAAAAAGCTAATAAAATAAAAGTTAATGTGTATTGAGTACCAGGAGAGAAACACTGGACTCACAATTTTAGATATATATATTTGATTCACAACCCAGGACAATCCACAGAGGAAAATGTGTTTTATTTTTTTCATTGATATGTGTATAGATGTTTGTAGTATATTTAGACAATTTAATCAATTGATTTACCACTACTTCACAATATTATCAATATATATGTACATACATATATCATCTTCACCTCTAAAGATCTGGTTACCATTTCAAACTGCATTATTTGTTCCTTCTACTACTTCTTTCCCAGCCCATTTCTTTCAGCTAGAGCCTAGGAGCTTTTATTTTTTTATTTGTCATTCTCTTGGTTTATTCAGATTCCACTTAGGAGTAAAATCATATAATTACTTGTTGTTCAAAGAAAATTATTTTTGAAATAACTGTACTTGATGCAGATTGATGGAACAATATGGCAAAAATCCAAAATGAACTTGATTATGGATGTAATGTCTAAATCACCCTTGTGGGAAACAGTGCAGAATCCAGAGCATTTATAGGAAAGCTTAAAACTCATTATGAAATAGGCTGTATGTAACTTCAGTAGTTTGTAAGCATACCAGAAAGTAACATTTTAAAATATATATATATAACTAATTATTAGTAAACATGCTAACTTTTCAAAATTATTATTTATATGTAGTGCATTTCTAAATATGCTCACTAGTCATTGCTATTAAAATTAAAATTGGATTAATAACAATGACACTAATATTAGCTAAAAACTTAAAGATTCATAACCTAGGACATGCAGGTAAAGTACTTGCGGACCAAGCACCTGATCCCAGATCTCGCATATGCTTCCTAGAACATCATTAGAAGTGATTCCTAAGGACAACATGGGACTAAACCCTGAGCATAGCTGGATGGATCCTCTTTGCCCCTAGAACCCTTAATTCAAATTAAAAAGGGTAGAGGTAGAGGAGCCAACTGAGAGTTTATTTCTGAACCTTCATCAACTAATTTGTGTATATACATCTGTATGTACTGGTTACATTTCCAATCAATAGAGATGATATAAACTGTATTATAAATCATTTTTAGATTCAAAGGCAGAAAGCATAAAAGAGATCGCATTTTTATTAGACACACATGACAAGCAAGGGATGATATAAAACTGCATCTGAATGAGTGAGTAAAAAGATAAAGACTCCATTGGAAAGTGAATCACAGGGCCTAATTAAGTGAATCATAAAAGATAAATTTATTCATATACATTTAATATGCAAAGGAAATTATACTTTACAGAGAGATTATGCTAAATCAAAAAGGTTTACTTTTTTTGTTTTTTAATAGTCTATCAAATATCATATATTTATAATGACTTAGCAAGGAAATGGATATTCTTTGCTTTGGGGATTGCAAATGAATAGTCTTTTTTGAAGTTAATTTGAAAATGAATATCAAAAGGCTTAAATGTCTGGATCCTCATTGATCCAAAAGTATTCCTGTTGAAATTTATTAAACAGAATTAATTGTGATCCCAGTCAAAGATATAGGTAAAGAGAATAACTGCTTTTTTGTTTATAATGAGAAACTTTTGGAAAGTGCAGTATTTAAAATAATAGAAAATTTTATTCAAAAAATTTTTTTATCATAGACAAAGATATTTGGAATTTTTTGAAACAGGAGATAATTATTTTCAATCTACCCTTACATTTTAAAAAGCCAATTACACAGTTGTAAAGAGAGAATAACTATATGTTTGCCAAATAGATGCTTACAGGATGTTGAGCAGAAGACTAGAGATTGCACCAAATCAGTTAATAATGCTAAGAAACTCGAGTTCAATTTCACTATTGGAGTGAAAAAAGCTATAGATAATTTGCATTTTGTTTCCTTGTTTTCCAGAGATTTTATAACATGCATTCAATCCTTCAATGGAGTTGTATGTAAAGGTACACATAAACCATTTTGATAATAAAATTAGGAAGTATTTAATGCTCACTATAAAGATATAGACTACATACTTCAAAAAAAAAAAAAACAAAAAGAAGAGAACTTAGCACTTAGAAAAAAACAGTGTGCCTTAAAAATGTAAAATTTTTGCTGCAGCTAGGAAAAATAGTATAAAAGAAGGATAAGGAACTTTAATTCATTCAATAGACCACTGATAACAATTTAATAGTGACTATATATTTCTTTTTTTCTGAGGTGAATATGGAGACCTAAGTAGAAGTGAGAATATGGTAGGTCAGTGCATCATATAATGCCCATAAAGCTCACATGTGATCCTCTAACAAAGAACCATTGGATTTGCAGAGAGCCTGACAAGGATTGGGGGGTAAAAGCCTTGCACAGGAAAAGATAGCATTAGTTATTTAAGATGCAATTCCAATAGTCCATACATCTGTAAGATCTATTATTAAGATGGCAACTAAGATTGGCCAGAGAAAGTTTCTTTTAAAAGATTTTCACATATTTAGAATGTATAATTAAAGAATTATCTTAATCGATAGGCGACTATCCAGATGTGGAAAGTGGAAGTGAGAAAACCAAAAACACCTCGACTATTATTTTGAAAGTATGACGTATATGTGCTTTCATGAAGTCATTTCTGCATTATTTAGCTTTCTGTACAAAATAAAGTGTTGATGGAATTTTTTTTATTTCATCCAGGTCAAAGCAGAAAAAGCAAAAGACAAGTTACTTAGAGAAAATAACTAAGAAATACATAATAGAATAAAGAAAAATAGAAATTTAACTGAATTGATTGGGTCCTGCATTAGGTGGAGAGAAAACTTTGAGTGAATTTATGATTGTACTCATGAAGAAAAAGTCAGTGTGTGTTTGTGTTATGGTTTCTGATTTTCAAATTCAATCAAAATTCTACAGAAATGAAAACAAAAGGAAGAAAATAAAAGAAAGGGCTGGAAAGGAAAAGAAAAGAAAGAAAAAGAACTGATTCACAGTAGAGAATGCAACTTAAATTCTTCCATTTTTTTGTTCCATTTGTATTTGAAGTAATTTTCATGATGTTGCTGCCTCTTAAGAGCATAACTATAGCATTATATAAGCTTCCACTGTTATCGTGACTTTTTTGTGCTAGTGCAGAAAAAACTAGTGTGGGAAGAAAGTCACCTTGGGTTAAGCAGAATGTACAATTTTAATAGTAATGAGAGTTTTTCTTGATGCCTACAGCACCCACTCCTCTCGCAGTTCTTGATGAACCTTGATAAGTAGTTGCTTTTGATCACTTTCCCCATTTGAAGGGGAATCATGCAAGAAGAGTCAAGAATTTCATTAGATAATGGTTGAATGTATGGATGTATATTCAATAGATAAATAGATAATACATGACTATATGGATAGATAATTGTATTCATACAGAGAAATGATGCAACATAGGTAGGATCTTGAGTAGACTGAAAAGTGGAATAATTTATCCATCAAATGTTTTGTGAGTGCTCACTAAGTATGAGTCAGAGGAACACAAGGTACAATACATTTTGTAGGAGGACACACACATTTTTTAGCTTTGCACACCATTGCCTAAAGGTCATGACCAAAACCAGGAACTCAAGCCTCAGCAGTCATCTAATTGCGTTGTAGATATTGGTATTGATCATCTATGCCCAGAGTATGTCAGTCTTCTGTGACTAATATGCAATATGCAAATATGCAAAAAATCTATATGCATGAAGAGTGGAGGAATAGAGTGAGGGTGGTATCAAGGGAGATTTCATAAATTGATCTAGTGGGAGGAAACTCATTCCATCTCCTGTCTGTTGTCTGGACTGAAGAATTGTTAAGAATGTGTATCAGGAAATGACACGAGGGAAGGACTGAGAGGGGACAGTGTTTCTTGGGAAGGGAAGTAAGTTCTCGGTGCAACAAGAACACAGACTGTGGACCCATTTAGCTCAAAATGCTGGTATTACAAGTTCTTGTCCCACTAGCCAATCATTTTGGACAAATCAAATACCTTTTTGTTGCTGTTGTTGCTACTGCTGTTTGTCTTTATGACAGTGCTCAGATTATACTCATAGCTCTGTGCTCAGGAATCATTCATGCTGGTGCTCAGGGGACCAGATAATATTGGGGATCAAACCCAGACCTGTCACTTTGCATGGAAAATGCCTTACCCATTTTACTATATTTCTGGGCCCTCAGATAACTTATTTCTTCTCTACAAAATGGGAATTACAACAAGAACCATATACCTACTTAGTGTGTTTTGTATTGCAAGTATTGTCATAATAACTGATTTGATCTTTAAGCTGTCTCTATGGAAAAAACAATGCCTCAAATTCTTTCTCATACATAAGCAACTGAGTCACAGAGAAGCCAACTGATGTAATCAAAGTTGCACAGTTAACAAAAATAAAGGCAATAAAAGAAATATAGACCTCTAAGAATAATCTCCCAAATAATACATTTCATTTATCCTCTCTAAAAGCAATATAATGCTAAGTAATATAATGCTAAGGTCTAAATATGAAAAAAAATGCTGTCAGAATTATTTAGCCTAAGAAACAGTAGATGTGGGTTGTAGACTCAGTGAAAGCATGAATATTATTGTGCTAATTTCCACTTCCCGAGTATGAATAAGAGAATAGATAGTAAATAGCAGAGCATGTTTTATATAGTTCGTATCATTACACTTTCACCTATCACTTGCTAGGTAGATAACACTGTACTAATTTTATGGTTAAAGAAAATGGGAGCTTAAGTAAATATGTCAAATATCCCATTTTTTCCTCCTTGCTACAGTCTCTGAGGATAAATGAAAGACCAGAGACAGAAAAAGACAGACATGTCAGGGGCTGACTTAGCCCATAATTATATTATGAGGAGTGGGGTATAACAAAGCTGAAGCTTCTGCTAATTCAGACTCAAAATGCAAGCTAAACATCCTGGACTGTTCCTTGAAGACTGTCAGGAGCCATTACTTGTGAAGCAAAAGTTATAACCAGAAATTTTCTTCCAAATAGGTCTTGAGAGCCTGTCTGCTGTTGCTCACATTCCAGCCACCTTACCGCTCACTTCTCTTAAATCTTGTTAAAAATAAATAAATAAATAAATAAATAAATAGAAAAGTTTCTCTGAATATGTCATCTTTAGCGCTTGTATTTAACTCCAAATTTTTATGCAGTTTACTGGCTGCAGTTTTCCCCCAAATTTAGGATTGATACTTCCATTTGACTGTTCATTCCTTCTTAAAAATTTAGCTGCATTTATTTTAGAAAACCATTTGCAGATTTGGTATCTGCATGTGAAGTGCCCATATTCCTACTTGCACATGTTTAGAACACAAGAAATACTCTTCACTGGAGTTGCTGTGGATATGGAATAATTTTTAAAAGGGATATCTCATTTCCAAAGAAATAAACCAGGAGAGGAAGTTCTCTATGTCAAGAGATTCTCCATTGTTAAGTGACAGAACACTAAAACACCTAGAATCAGAAAACTGGCCTGGATTGGCTATGTGGAAGACAAACGCGCTACTACTGTGCTATCTCTCTGGCCCCTAGAATCAGAATACTTGGAGAAATTCTTCTCTACCATAATTTATAGTTTCTTTTTCTACTTAAATGAGACATTAGTCTAAAGTACTCTGAAGACTATATATGTGAAAAAGAAGGGAAAACCAACAGCTATTGTACTTAGCACCAATAAGACTTTCAATGTTAATGCTGTATCTATGAAAGAATGGGAAGGGAAGCACACTCAGCCCTAAAGATCCTGTGTCATTCCATAATCAAGATGACCCTCAACTCCTACTTCTACTCACAATCTCTTTTCCTCTGCTTTTCACCGTGGTTTCACAGCCTGAGATGGTTTTTATTGTGTTTTAATAAAGCTTTCCTTCTGTCTCTTGTTTCTGAGAGTTTTAGAAGATTATATGACCAGTATGTCCACTTACATATTATTGATTATATTCAATTGCCCCAGGTCTCACTTTTGATCTCATTAAACATTACCTCATAGAGTTGTGAAGAAGAAAAATAGTTAACATCATGAAATATTTATGACCATGTGTCAGAAGCAATCCTAAATCATTTTCCTGCATTAGCATGCTTAATAGGCACAGGAGTTCTAGATGTTGAGTACTGGCATAATACTCAGTTTTAAACAGAAATAAATCTATAGCATGAACAGAGAAGCGACTCGTCTCAGGTCTTTGAGTTAGTATAAGGTGGAGTCAGAATTCAAACTTTACAGAAGAGCAGAAAGGAAAAAGGGAAACTCGGGAATCAGCTTTTTAAGATGATCTTTTTCTGACTTTATAATGTACTTCTGCACTATGTGTTTCCTTTTATAACCCGTAAAAGAGTGGTCATCTTCCCATCATGGCTAGAATCCTAATGAGCTAGTGTTTGGAGACCACCACTTCTGAGAGTTCTATACTGGTGTAAATGCCTCTGCAGAATCTCTATTTTCAGGTGCTATGTAGGAGACATTAGCATCCCCTCTTTGTTGAAGAGGGTCTCTTATGACTAGGGCCATCCAAGGAGATAGATTTAAAAAACTATATGTGCTATTACTGGATCAGAACAATTAGTGTGAGACACTTCTGAGTTGTTTTTCTTTACCATACTAACACCTATTGTGGGGCGCTAGATTCTGAACGAGGGTAGGCACTATTTTTCAAAGGGCTCCATATAATAAACCTCAGGTTTATCTCTCTCAAGTCAAAGCAACCATTTCCCCAGTACAACGCACCATTGACCTTAAAACTCCACCCCGAGATATCTGGCTATACCAGGTAGTCTACCTGGAAAGGACACAAAGGAGTGGAAAGAAGGTACCCTGGACATGAAGCCAATCATTTTACAGATAATCAGAAGCTAAAACCTTCTCAATCTCTCCCTATATAAACTGGCTTGTGATCCTCGGCGGATTTACTTCCTGCAAGAGGTGATGAATAAAGTCTTTCTTTGCTTTATTTTAATTGTGTTGTTTCATCTTTCAATTCTGGACCCTTATATTTGGGGGCTTGTCTGGGATAGAAAGATAATAAATCAATCTCCAACGTAGCTGCTTAAGTTTCATAGACACAGACTGGAACACCCTCAAGGTTGATAAAAGACGAAAGGGAACAGAACTTTGGTAAGGGCCCATGGGGAAAAGTTGGACACAGTATTGCACCTCAGGGTCAGAGGATGTGCGGGATGCCTCACTCCTCCCAACAGGGAAGATAGTTTTGACCTCTGTCATCATCATCAGAGCTCTAACTGATGTGGATTTGAATCCCATTAGGGGCCTCATGTGTTTGAGTCTCACTAGAAGGTACTCTAGCTTCACCTCACATGATGAGATGTAGGTTCAAATCCCATTGGAGGTGCCAGTCACTCTGTGTCTCTATGTCTTTGTGTTGGAGGATGCATGATGCAGGTTCGAGTCTCACTATGTGCCTTGTAGGTTTTTAGTCTTGTATTTGTGTTAGCATTGCCACCAGGTGTGATATGTGGGTGTGAGTTCTACCTGAGACTTCATGGGTTTGAGTCCCCCTGGGGCTTTCAGTCACTCTGTACTTGTGTCTGTCATGCTGTGTTTTATTCTCTGTGTCACTGACTTTTCTGATCAGAACATAGGCCAAGAGAATTCAAGGGCAAAACTTGTCTGTTGTGTTGTGTGCCTGTCATTGGGTTTGTGTCTGTCTTTGTTGTATAGCTTAATATGCAGACTGGTACTGAGGAAAAGCACTTTTTACGCTCTAGATAAAGCCCAAGAGCAGCGGAGGAGGGTCAGTAAACACTGTGATGACTCAATCATTAGCTGACGGGGCTGAATTTGATTTGGAAACATCCTGTCTTTCATGACCAACTTTAGCTACTTTCCTACCAGTTTATCAATATTTTCTTGACCTTTTGTCCTCTAGTTGTGTTTTCTTCTTTGTTTCATTGTCTTGTTTGGTTAGAACATGGGCCAGAAAAAGTCTAAGGAGAATGCCATCCTGCTGGGGCTGGTAGAGCACCATTTCAAGGATTTTTAAGATCAAGGCCGCCATGTCTGAGGATACCATATACTGGAGTTAGTTGTGGACCCTCTGCCAACTAGAGTGGCTAATGCTCCAGACCGGATGATCCCTGATAAAATATTACCTAAAACCAAGATTTATTCTACACAGTATCTAGTATTCAATGATTAGCAGGACCAGATACATCATGGCCTGGAGGTTCTAAGTGGAAATGATGCCACAATGGCTCAACCCCAATCTTCCCCTTGCTAAGTGACCATATATCTCCTTCTATGGAGGGCCAGGAATACCAAGACTTCTCTTACACAGGTGCAAAGGACTCTTCCAAAATGGACCCATCTCTTTCCTCTTACCTCCAGAGGAACCAGAGTTCCAGCCACCTCCCTACCTAGAACCTCTCCCATTCCCAATTCCTTTCCTAAATACTCTCCCTCCTCCTTGTTCTTCATCACTGGAGAATCCCCCTAGCACTGAGGCCAGCTGTTCATATGAGCCTAAAAGAGGGCCCTAGAGGAGAAAGTGATAACAGAAGAAAGAGGAGCACAGGAAAGAGTTTGAACATGAAAAGGAAAACAAGTTTGAGAAAGGCTAATCTGCTATCCTGATGCCACTCTGGGAAGTCCCCTTGGCCAAGGGAAGGGCACACACAAACACCCACACACAGACACCGACATATACACACTCCTTTTCCTTCCTAGATGTCTATAAGTGGAAGCAGCAGCATAAGCCTTTTTCAGAAAATCTAATCTGACCTGATTAGGCTTCTTGAGTCAGTTTTCATGACTCATCAACCCACTTGGGTTGACATTTAGCAGTTACTCATAGCTGTCATCACAGAGTACCCCACACCCACATCTGCCAGACAGGTGAAAGAATTCCTGAGGACAGTGGGCTATTTCTGGCTCTGGACTCCTCAATGTGTAGAAATGGTACAATCCCTATATAACTTGATAAAGGAAGAGATTTCATCTGGGGCCCCAGCAAAAACAAGCCTTCAGGAGCTTCCAGGTGGCCCTTTTAAAGGCACAGGCATTGGCTATCCTTGATGTGACAAAGTCCTTCCAACTTTATGTGTATGAGAAATAAGAACTTGCAAAGAGGGTCCTAACCCAAAACCTGGGACCATGGCAACAACCAGTAGCACAACTAAGCAAATAACTAGGTTCAATTGCCACTGGGTTCCCATGCTTTTGCACAGTAGCAGCCTTAGAAGCACTGGTCCAAGTGTGAGAAAACACCCAGGCAGTAGAGGATGTCCTAATTTCTCCTTTGAGTAGATGGATAAGCATGCCAGAATCACTGTATACCAGTCTCTACTACTGAATAAGCCCTACATCACTGTGGCACTCCCTGCTGCACTGAACCCTGCAAAGTTGACCCTTGACTGGCTAGAAGAGGACATCCATAATTGAAAAGATATTGGATCATCTGACTGGGCTGAGAGATGACCTGAAAGAAACCCCACTCCTTGAAGCCAAAGCCACAAACTTTACTGATGATGCAGGTACATGGAGAATGGTAAGTGGTTCATGGTGCATCATTGGTTTGGGTTAGTGGAACATTCATGGAATCATCTGGAAAGCAGCCCTAAAAAGTCACTTCTACCCAGCAGGCTGAGGTGGTGTCCTGATGCAGGCCTTATTTCTGGAGAGAGGGAAGAGAATCAACATCTACACTGAGAACTGGTATGTATCATTCCTATCCACGGGGCCATTTATAAGGCGAGGGGGCTTTAGACGGCAGAATAGAAGGAGATTCAAAATATGCATGAGATTTTAGACCTTCAGGCCCTGTGGAAACCATAAGTTGTGACAGTGATTCACTATCCAAGTCATCAGAAGGGAGAAGACCTGGTCACAGCCGGGAACCCTAGCCCAGATCTGGCCACCCAAGCATCTGCCAAAGAGACCACCAAGGCCCTCCTGGCCTTGCACATGCCCAAGTTTCCAGAAAAACCCAATTATACCATGGAGGATGAGTACTATATTGACAAGAAAGAAAAGTTGTGGAGTATGGATGAGTGTGCGATAAAGAGGAAAGGATCATTCCCCCCTCCCAAATGTCGAGGGAACTGATAACCAGATAGGTGCAGAGCTGCATTGGCCTGAGAAGTAAAAAGAAGAGAGCACTCTTCAGGGGGCAGTATGTCATAGAGAGGGTAGGAGATCTGGTGGTTCTTAAAGGCCTTGTGTGTAGGTAAGTGAATGTGGGAGAAAGGAAGATCAGACCAGACCAGGGATGCACTTGTGTGTGTGAAGGACAGGGAATGTTTTGAGACCAGGGAAGTATAGATAGAGACAGTTTTTGGTAATCTGGACATGTTTTCAGGTTGGGCAATCTTTTATTTCTCAAAAAGGAGTGTGACAATCAGATTGCAAAGAAAATCCTAAAGGAAATTGTTCCCAGATTTGGATTGCTGGTAGCTATCAGATATGACAATGGTCCAGCCTTTGCCAGTTTCCTCTCCCAGGAGATGCCAAGGGTGCTAGGGCTAACTGCAAGCTTCACTGTGCATATAGGCCTCAGAGTTCAGGGCAAGTAAAGAGCATGAATTGGTCCCTAAAGGAAACATTAGCAAATTTAATTGAGGACAATGGTGACAGTTGGGTAGATCTCCTTTCCTTCACTTTTCTTTAGGCTCAATATACTCCCCCCAATTGCTCTGCTTCTCCTCATGAAAATCGTTATGTCCCAGGTTACAGGATGATACTCTAGGGACATTGAATGATTCTGCCATCCTCCAGTCCTTAAAGTCCCTCCTACAGGTTTTAATAACATTATATCAGGACATCAGAATTGCCCAAAAAGGGAAGTCTGAAGCTGAGACAGCCCTCAACTTTACAGCTAAGGATGAGTTCCAGCCTGATGATGCAGTCTTGCTGAGATGACAGCACCCAGCACTCTCAATACACAGTGATCTTGGTCAGTACCTCTGTGGCCAAGTTGGATGGTATTAAACCATGGGCTCACTTTTTCCACCTCAAGAAGGCATCAGCTGAAGAGGGACTGAATCTCTAATTGGTCAGAGGCCAGTGAAAAATACTGTCCAATGAGACAGTTAGTGATTGTGGCTTGGTTCCTGACACTGGCAGAAATGGGGATGGAAGGATGAGTTTTGCCTCATGGTCATTCTCTGCTCCAGGTATCATATCTAGTGGGAGAAGGTGGGTGGAACAAATTGAGCAAAGTCAGCATCCCCACAAAATGTGAACATTTGCCTTCTTATTCCAGTGCTGTGGTGGTAGCTGGTATTGTTAGCCCCATTGGCATGGGAGTGGCTTCCCTTGTCAAGGGAAACATGCAACTTAGACAACTCTCCCAACTGGATGCTGATCTGGCATGACTCCATTTTCTACCAGGGGGTTATAGGAGCAAGTTGCCTCCCTAGCTGAAGTTGCCCTCTGCAAGATATCTTCGCTGTTATCTTGGCTGGGTATTTGTGAATCCAAGAACAGTCCCCAGAATGAGAAATTACTTCCCATCCCCTTGTCCCCTTTCGGGGGAAGACCTTGGAAATATTTATCCGCAGCAAATAATAATCCACACAGACCAGAACGATAGGGTTTAAAAGATCGGGCAAGGAAAGCCAAAGAATCCTCCTGCAGCCAGCAGCTTTTCACAGAAGGACCCTTAACTCCTGTCCCTCCAGCTATTTATTCTCAACTCCACAGCGCCCCACCTGGAAGGGTTAGGTGGGGCAAAAGTCACAGAACAATCCTAAGGAAACACTTTTATATACAATTCCAAGAATCATCTTATGGAAACTTTTTCATATGCTACAATTCCCCCTTTTTTTTTGTAAAGAAACAATAAACAATAATAATGTACAGAAATAAATAATATTTGTTTTTAATTGTAAAAGGAATAACTAAGCCATTGTAAAAGAGTGGCTGTTTGCATAAGTGCATCACGGGAAAAAGTATAGAAAAAAAATTTTTTTTTTTTTAGCCTAACACAGGGTGTTCAAAACCAGAAACAGATGTAAAGGAATCAACTACAAGCTCCAGAGTAGAATAAAATCTACAGCGTCCAAGATGATCAATTCCGAGTAAGTATTCCCTTGAAAAGCAGAAGTTGAGTAAGAAATTCCAATATTCAGGACCTAATAGGCCATGGGGAGCTCCCGGGGCAATCACAAAGCCCGAAAGTAATTCGGAGACAGAGATCCTTAGATGAGATGCTCACAAGGCTGCGTAGCAGGTGAGAAGACACACATTTTCCATTCCAGTCCAGTTTGAGCAGAAGAAAGCCCATCTTTGGAGGCAGTGAATTAGGCCCCTATTTCGAAGGAAGAGGCACACACACACACCCGCACAATGGGCGCCAAAGTAAATAAGATCCATATGTACTTGAATTCAATCCAAGATGAGTTCTAGTTCAGTCAGTAGTTCATAATAGGTCCGAAAATGAAGAACCATGTACGGCCGATTATAAGATGGGAGCTTAAGTTCAAAACCAAAACAAAATGCTTAAGGCAGAGAACCTCCTCGTGTAAATGAAAAAATTGAGGGTCTATCCAAAATGGATAAAACCTCCTTTTGCACCTGCTATTTTTTCCAATGATGCACCCATGCAAAAGGCCAAAATACCAGCCAGGATTACAATCTAGCAACTTATTTATGACAGTATCTAACCCCTAATCCAAAGCAACAAAAGTACAACCTTAATGAAATACCATATCAATTTTGAGAATTAACAACTAAGATGTAAAAACATTAATTACAGTAATCAACAAAAGTGTAGACTCAAATATAACTTTACAGGATTACAATTATAAAACTACAAGAGCTGAAATTTCTCCCAAGTTCAAAAACTACTAAGAAAAGATAGGGAGTCCAGAACTTCCAAAAGTTCGACCAAAGAAACTTGATGAGTCAGGGAAAGCAGTTGTAAAAAGAAGCAGGATACAGCACTGCAACAGTTTACGATGTCTTTCTCAGTCAGAGATCAGGAGGCTTGTTATAGTGGGCGATGATTTGCACACGATGATTTGCAAATGTGGAGGGATTCCTGAAAATAGACTGTTAGGGACTCGGAAGAAAGAGGGAAGGATAAGTAAGAATAAATTGGGGAAGATAAATTTAGGAAAAAAGAACTATATACAAAACATGTAAGACATACAGACACACAAGACATACATAAACATATTTCACACAAACATGGCCATCACTTATTCATACTTACCAAAAAATGTTAGCTGGGAGGATCCCAAATAGAGCGGAAAAAAAAAATTCAGCTGAATCAACAAAAAGCGCTTTAAAATACAATAGCCGGTAACCAGTTTAGATGAAAATTTTCAAGTTCACAGCAACAACAAAAGATATATTTTTAAGGCATAGTCGAGTAACTCTGCAAGAGAATTTCATGCACAATACGACCAAGGAAACCAATAATACAAGTAGAGATAAGTAATTCTATCGTAACCATAGATGATGAGCACTGTAAAAAGAGTCCACCTAAAAGGTACTGTTATGTCAAAATTATGAATTCACCTCCATCTAGAAGCCTAAATTGAGGCAAATAAAACAATGACGTTAGAGTGAAAGAGTGAAAGTTGTTAGATGAGTATATCTCAATATATTGCTATATAATACCTTAGTACGATGAGGAAGCTTTCTCTCGAGTGAGCCTGGATCAATAGTGGTATTAAGACATAAATACATTATACAAGCAACTACAATGGGGATTCATCATAATAAATCCTATTCAGCGGGAGTACCTGTGAAATGAATCATAAAGCATTAATGACAACTAACAAATAAAATAAATAATTATTAAGCATTTATAGTAGATTTCTGAGAAGTATAAAACAGGATGTATGCTGCTGTGGATTTTACCGATGCAGTAGGAATTTTCTTGATTTTCTTGTCATCAAAATTGATCCAGTGTTGTCTTGAGTCAATATTACAGTATGATGTACAGTGTCCAAAATGAAGTTTACCAAAATGGTTAGACACTGATGATAAGATGTATTTTTCAGTTTTGTAATTTTTTTCCTGAGTGAATTCTGCTAAGTTGAGGTCTTCTAAAGGAAAATCCACATAAGTGAGTAGTTTTTTAATTTGTTTGCCATCAAAAGCAAAACGTTTCAAATGAATAATTAATACTGGAGGTAATTTCCACAAGTATGTCTGTGGGTGTACCTATTTGAAACCCTGAAACCCACCCATTTCTGGGAGGGGTCTTGGAAACCGGATAGTAGGTGTAACCTTACCTGCTAGACCCTCCCATTCCTGGGAGGGGTCTGGGAAATGTTAAATAAGGCTTGGACCAAGGGAATTGGGCCCTTTTGGCTTTTTGCCTTTTTGGCTCCTTGCCCTTTCTGCGCTGCTGTGCGCTTTGGCTTCTGGGTTTTTGTGTTCTGGTCTTTGACCAGCATGGAGCCCAAAGGGAAGATGGCTAACAGGAAATAAGATGCAGGGCTAGCAAAATATTGCTGTGCTTGAAAGGTTATGAATAGGCCACACACACGTGGTGGCTAGGGCTTGAATAAAGATGATGCTTCCTGACGCCTAACTATGAGTGAGTGATTTCACCTGGGCCTGGGACTCGCCGACTGCATGGAGGTTGCAAAGCCACGTGGACTGGGATGGCACGGAAAGAAATCCACCGCCATCCAGCACCATCGTTAATTATTTAACACAACATCTGGCGCTCCGAACTTTGACCTGAATCCTGGACCCAAGAAAACAGCAAATATGGTAATATTTCTGCTCTTCTGTTTAATTTTCGCTTTGTTCAAATGCAGTCAGCCCAAAGTGTTTGGCCACGTGAAGCCATGTTCAAACATGGCCGTTACCCCTTCTAGGGTAAAAAGGGCAATTAAAACAGGAGAGGTGTAAGCTTGCATCACCTCCAGCCCAGGCCCAGGCCCAAAACTAAAACTTTGTTACAAGAAACAAAAACCTCGGCCTCTACAAAAACTAATTAAAAGCTTAAATTGGAAATGGAGGAGAAAGAAGACTGTATTTAAAGTGGACTGATTTTCTGAAAATGACCTGTGGCTTGAATTTGGATTTCGACTTTGAAAATTTCGAACTGAACTTTTAGTTTAAATAACTTTGAACTTTGAACATCCAAAAGCGCCCTGTGAGGTGTGGCCAAAAACTGGCTTGCTAAGTGCTGCCCGAAGGAAAAAAGCGGCGAAAAGCTCCTATCAGCCCAAAAGCAGAAACGCCTCGGCTCAGCTCAGCTCAGCTTTTGCTCCGCGGCAAGCCTGAAATCCATCCTCCACATCACTAAGGTAAAACAGCAGAAGCAAACCGGCAGCGGGCAGCGGAACCTGCGACCTCATGGTCAACAGAATCGTCTGCGGGGCCTAAAACCATGAAAGGAAGCCACGTAGTGAAATCAGCGTGGGACAAACCAACATCTGAACTTTAAAAGTTTACAGAAGCCACGTGGTAAAATCAACGTGGTGAGATAAGCGTGAAACAAATTAATCATTTAAACTATGATTTTAGGTGTAGGAACTTAGCAGGTAATTTTATAGTTTACTCATAGTTGGTAATGGGATAAGTTTTAGTTAGTTAGTGGTTAAAAAATAAAAAAAGGGAGGTAATACAGTTTAACATCTAATTTCTAACCACCTGCATCTTTGTCTTAGTCATTTTCTTTATAATTTAAATGTGTTTTGTTGTCTTTCATAGTTAATATTTTCAATTGCAAAATGTTTTACTGTGTATTTTAATGTACTTAGCCTGTTTTTAAAATGTATGTTATGCATGTATGCTGCAGTACTTGTGTATAGAAAAGGTATAGGAACAATAAAGTTCCCCCAATATAGTTTAAAAGTATAGGAACATGAAAGTTCCGAAATAGTGCTTGGTAAAAAAGCATTAATAGAGTTTTAGGTTACAGGTGTAAAGTATATTTTGCAAAAATATGTTTTTAAAAAGGGCTGGTATATTAATTTTCACTCTATTACGTTGGTGCATAAAAATATTAAGAAAAGGAGGAAATGTGGGTGTACCTATTTGAAACCCTGAAACCCACCCATTTCTGGGACCATCGTTAATTATTTAACACTACAGCCCTCTAGGGACTAAATCTTCCTGAAGGAAGGAGGGTTGGGAATAGCTCTGGAGGAACAACGTTGCTTCTATACTAACATTTCAGGGGTCATTTGTGAGATATTGCAACAGGTGAAGGATAGTTTGCAGGAGTGAGAAAGGCAGCAGAAAGATTCTGCCTCCTAGTATGAACAGTGGTTAACTCAATCATCTTGGAATACCTCCCTGATAACCACCCTGGCTGGGCCATTGTTTATTCTTTTTATGATGCTCCTAATATTTCACTACTAATTACATAATTAATTCCCTCACCCTCTTTATTCAAGCATGCATAGTGCAGTTAAGTTAAGATGCTTGTACTTAGGTTCTAGTACTTGCCCATAAAGCAGCTACTAGGATGAGGAACCTCAAGAAGAGTCCATGATTTGACTCAGGCTCATAAGAAAGGGATGTAATGTAGGGCCCTTGATTCTGAACGGAGGTGGGGGACACCATTTTGCAGTGAGCTCCATGTTGTAAACCTAAAGTTTCTCTCTCAAACCTAAGCTTCCATTTCCCCAGTACAACACACCGCTGACCATAAAACACAACCCAGAGATATCTGGCCATATGAGGTAGTCTATCTGGAAAGGAAACACAGGAGTGGAAGGAAGGTACACTAGACCTTTTAAAGATCATTAGGTCATTTTAAATATCATCAGAAGCTAGAACCTCTTTATCTCCTCTCTATATAAACTGGCTTGTGATCTTGGGCAGGTCGCCTCCTATGAGAGGTGAGTCTGAATAGTCACTTTGGGGCTGTTGGCTGACAGAAGTCTTCCTTTGATTTATTTCAGTTGTGTGCCCTCTTTCTTTGACTCTGGATCCTAACAATATTATGTTAGGAAACATACTAATGGACTAAACTAACATACCAGCTGTGGTCTAGAATATCCCAGTTCCGTTATCTAGATTCTGGAGTGACTAAAATAACTAGGACAGTCCTCTGACTCAAGCAAGCCTACAGATTTAATGAGAAACCAACTCACTGAAATTTCAGAGTTGTTTGTTAATATCAAATACTAGTTTACATTGACTGGTGCCTCCATCCTGTTCGTTTATTTTAATTTCCAGCTTTGTCCCACAGGGAATCTCTCCTGTTTGATTAGACTGTCTAGAGCTCCTTACTCCTCACCTCTTTACTGGGGGCCTGTCTCCCAGGGTAACCACAGTATAATTTCTAATTCATGGGCAGAGTCACCCTGTCTGCATTTCTTTCTGATTCAAATTAAACTCAGTGAAGCTGGAGAGGGAGCACAGCAGGTAAGATATTTGCCTTACATACAGCTGACCTGGACTTCATCAACTAATCTGACACCACATACAGTCTCATGTGACCCATCAGGAGTAAGCCCCGAGTACAGGTAAGGAGTAAACTTTGAGCACTACAAAATGTGACCCATCAAACAAAAACATACCAGGCACAGAATACAGAGCTAAATCTTGTTTTTGTTCATGAAATGTTGCTACAAACAGCTGATTTCTAAAGACATGAGCATAGACAGGGTCGTTCTCACTAAATACTTTAAACCCTAACTTGCCAGTAATAAGACTTGCCAATAGAGACGTTTGGATTGGTCCTCATATTGCCTTCTATTTAGATTTCTCTCAATTTATTACTTTGGTTTTCTTGTTAAAAATGTGTTTCTTTATTGCCACCTCACCTGGCTTTTTCCCCACCCCTCAAAGGTGGGCTTCGTTCTTCCCAATAAAGACTGCTTTGGAGACCTAGAGGAGAAGCTGCCATCTTGGTTCATGGCGCCACATGGTGGAGCGACTGGCTTGTGATGAACAGCTTGCGATGTTAGTTTCTGGCCTGCTATACCTTCCCAACTGTGTGTGGGTTATTTCCTGCTTCGAAATTGCTGCTGGACCTTCGTCTCTTGTCCTACCCTGACTTGGGGCATAGAGATCTCTCTCCCTTTCTGGGGATTGCGGAACACACAACCCACTATTTTACATAAGACTACGTCTATCTTTGCATGAAGTATGTTCATTTAATAAGGAAAAGAGAATCTTAACATGGCAGAAAGGCTGACTTAAAAATTCCAAAATGGGGGGCCGGGCGGTGGCGCTGGAGGTAAGGTGCCTGCCTTACCTGCACTAGCCTAGGAGACGGACCGAGGTTCGATCCCCCGGCGTCCCATATGGTCCCCCAAGCAAGGAGCGACTTCTGAGCGCATAGCCAGGAGTAACCCCTGAGCGTTACCGGGTGTGGCCCAAAAACCAAAAAAAAAAAAAAAAAAAAAAAAAATTCCAAAATGGCCTTGAAAATTCACTTGGCTAGCATGAAATGGGTCAATAAGAGCAAAAAATAAAATTAAGGTCAGAGTCTTTCTTTAGAGTAAATAGTATCTGAGGCATACTCCAAGCTCCTGTCCCACAGTGATAGTGCATAGTCATTGATTAAGGTTTTTAGTAACTGATACAGAAAATGTCACTTCTGTATGTTGGCCCTCAGAACCATGACCCCAGACTTTCCAGCATAAAAAATAAAGAGCTTTGAAGAAATCTTTCAAGTCAGGCTGCATCTGAAACAGGGGAGATGATCCATATTTGTAACTAAATTTCAATACTATGTTCACTGATTATGAATGAGGATTTAGCCAAGAATCAGTATTTTTAAATGTAGGGATTAGATCTTTATCAGACTTATATTCCAGTATTTAGCACATTCTTTGACATAGAGTAAATGCTAGTGGCTTTTGGTGAATAATTGAATAACTTTTTTCAATTGTCTTAGTCCTTTTTGGGCTACTGTAAGAAAGGTGCCCCGAGTTTAGTGAATTATAGCAACCAAAGTTTCCTTATTTCTCATGGGATGGGAGATGGCAAATTGCAAGTTTGTGTAGAAGGTATAGTGTGAGAGCCTGCTTCCCAAACAGCTGCCTTTTCACTCTGATTTCAGGTTGACAAAAGGGACTAGGGAGCTTTGTCAAGCCTATTTATAAGCATAAATTCACTAATTTTACTTCCATTTTCTAACTACTTCCCAAAGGTCAAACCTCCTGCCATTAGCACTCTGGAAATTAAAATGTCAACATCTAAATTTGGGGTATATATATTTTCTTTTCAAAAATCATGTTTATATTTTTATTAATATTTGAGCATATAGATACAAAAATTTTAGATTTTCTGTACAAAGTTATCGTTTGCCTCCAAAGGGCCCATGGCGTTCCAATACTGACTTTTTTTTTTTTTTTTTAGTTTGTGGGCCACACCAGGTGGTAGTAAGGATTTACTCTTGGCTCTCTGCACTCAGAAATCACTCTTGGCAGGTTTGGGGACCATATGGGATGCCAGGAATTGAACCTGGTTCTGCCCATGTTAGCTATATACAAGGAAAATGCCCTACTGCTGTACTATTATTCTGGCCCCCACTAATGAACTTTAAAAATAAAATTATTATAGTATAGGTAGACATATATAGTTTTGGTGAACACAATTACTATAGTAATATACCTCATGACTGTCAAAGCAAAACAAGACCCACCGGCAATGACCTTTGGTTGTTTCAAATTTAGCTTCTTTCTTCCCCTAATTGATAATTTCAGTTCTATAATACAGTGCCCAGAGTTTATTAAATGATATTATCTATACCCTCATTTTGTTTCTCTATGTAACACAGATGTGTGAGATAAATTTGCATTGCAATATATTTTACTTGCTTATATTAGCATTAATATGGATGATTTTGCTGTACAAAGTTACTGTACTTTCACTACCACTAAAATCCCCCAAACTGTTCACTTCCCCTTTCATGTCACTTTTAGTCCACCTCTTTCCTCCCCTCTACCCTCTCTTCCCCTCTATCTTCTTCCTCTATATCCCCCACTAGTTGATAATCTAAGTTTTGCAATACAAAACTTTCTCTTATCATTTATTATATATTTCTTTTACTTTTTTAAACTCTATATTCCTCAAGTGAGTAATTTCCTCTGGTGTTTGTTTTCCCCCTTATTTTGCTAAATCAGATGCGCTCTATTTCCAACCCAGTTGCAGCAAATCACATAAATATTTTATTATAGCTATATAATATATATTACACATATACATCACGACTTCTTTATTTATCCATCTGTCATTTAACATTGGCATATGCTATTGTGTAGGATCACTTCAGTGAGTATAGGTATGCGCCTGTCTTTCCAAGTGAATGTTTTTATTTTGGAGGTAGATCCCATCAGTAGAATCACTGGGTCATATGGAAACTGTTCTTATTCCTTTGAGAATCTCCATGTTGTTTCCTATAGATGTGGTACCAGACGAAAAATACTACTGCAGCTCTTTGCCTTGCATTTCCCATGGTGCACGACTCAGAGGATTCTAATATGTTTATTGGACAGTGAGTGATCTACTCAATTTTTACTTAGGGGATGGAGGTAGACCAATACAGAAATATTGATAGAATTTATGCTGATTACTTACTATGTAACTGTAAGAAATGATACAACCATGCACGGCACTGAAATATAGATGTATCTAGAAGATATTTTGTTAAATTAAATAAGGATAGATAAAATAGAAGAAGAATAGGTAGAGGATGATAATACTTATATGTGGTATTTAGAATAACTTGCCTGATGGAATAAAATAATTGAAATGGAGGTTGTCTAGACCACTCTTGGCTCAAGCATATAGTGAGAATAAAAGAAATTGAGTGGTGAAGGAGAAAGACAGATATGAGATAGTGTAGGTCAGGTACCAACAGGACTCAGATATATTTGTGGTATTCAGAAAGGATAGAATTAATAGCCTGAGCAATAGCACAGCATAGGACATTTGACTTGTATGTAGTTAAATTGAGTTTAATCTCTGGCACCCTATATGGTCTCCCTAACCTACTGGGAGTAAGTTCTAAGCACAGAGCCAGTAGTAACCACTGAGTGCAGCTGAGTATGGCCCAAAACCAAAACAACAACAACAACAAAGGGAAAGGAAAAAAAAAGAAAAAGAAAGAAAGAAGGGGCTGCAGTGGTAGGGTGTTTACCTTGCACACGGCTGACACAGGATGAATCAATGTTTTATCCCCAGCATCCCATATGGTCCCCCAAGTCAGGATTGATTTCTAAGCACATAGCCAGGAGTAACCCCTGAGCATTGCCAAGTGTGGCCAAAAAAAAAAAAAAAGAAAGAAAAAGAAAAGAAAGAAAAAGGAAGAAAGAAAGAAAGAAAAAGGAAGAAGAAAGGAAGAAAAAAGAAAGATAAAGAAAGAAGAAATACAAAAAGAAGATAAAAGAAATGAAAGAAAGGTGAATAAAGAAAGAAGAGACAAGAGAAAGAAGGAAAGAAGAAAGAACAAAGAAAGACAAAAGAAAGAAGAAAATAAAGAAAAAAGAAAAGAAAGAATAAAGAAGGAAGAAAGAAGGAAGAGAGGAAAGATGCAAGAAAGAAGAAAAGAAAGATGAAAGAAAAAAGAAAGAAGAATAAAGATGAAAGAAGGAAAAGAAGATGAAAAAGAAATAGAAAGAAAGGGAAAAAGAAAGAAAGATAAAAGAAAAGAAAAAATAGAATTAAATGTCCAAGCCATGGAGTTAACAACAATAAAGTCATGGTACTCCAACTTAAAGAACCAAACTTAAAAGGGCGCCTTTTGTAAGTGTAGCCTGGAACTGGGAGGCATGAATGGATTCTGGGAACTCTGATGGAGGAAGTAGACACTGGTGGTGGGATTGTTACTAAAACATCGTAGTTGTTTAATAACAACTACGATCAATTAAAAATATCTAATGAAAAATAAACCCATAGAAAAGTTTTTTTTGGTTATATATTGTTGAACTCTTAATTTATAGTGTTGTTTCTACTTTTGAGTGAACTATTCACCAAATAATTTTTTTTGGCTTCCCCAAATAATTTTAATCTATATAAATTGTATCAAAAATAAAACCTTACATTTCATTTGAATCAAAGAAGTATTACTTATGGAATTAAAAAAAGATCACTTAGAGACTGAATTAAACAGTTGCATGTCAGAATTGTCCGTACCTGGCTATGTGCAAGGAACAAATAAGGCAAAACTCAGAGAAGGTCGAGGGTAGTGATTTAGTATGAAGACTGATGAGTGACAGGAAATGATTAAGACAGAGGAGAAAGACAGAAGGGGGTCGGCCTTTTGAAGGAAAGGTCTAGATTTGAGCGCTTGTTGGCTGCACGCACAGATCAATCCAAGAAATAGCATCCAAGCCAAATTTATTTATTTTTCAAAAGGTTGATATTTCCAATAATGATGAGTGTATCTGTAGGACAGAGGCTATGGTCATCCTAAAAATCTTCAGAAGAAGCACCATGAGAACTTGATATCCTAAATCTTGACAAGAGGTAATGTGTGCCATCATTCAAAGAACCATCAGTTCTCATTACTTCCAGAAATTCTTCAACTTAATCTTGCAAAGAATTCTTCCTTATGAGCCTCAAGTCCACTGATTTTGCCTTGAGCACACTGTGATTCCAGAGAAGTCACCTTCAATTGTTTTATCAGCTAAATTAAGGACTTAAGCACATTCTTTTTCAAAATCAGTGTAATTAATAATGTGTTGCCTGGAGGCCCATCAACCTCACAGTTCCTTTGTGTTTTTTTTTTTTTCAACTTTGTCATGCTGTGATAATAAAATGAGCACAGGTAAAATACCTGTATATGAGGATAGCAACACATAATAAGTATGAGTATTAATGCTTATAATTCCTAGTTAGTTTTTAAAATATATTTATGTCTTCCTTACATTGGTTGGATGTAATATTAAGAACATAATAACTGATAATAAGAGAATATTTTTTTTCTAACTCTGAAATTTCTTGCCATGCTGATCTCATTCTTACCTGTTCTAAAATCAAGGTGATTTGAGATCAGAATCTGCTCTGGGTATCCTATGTCCTATGCTAGAATCATTCAGGCTGGTGAAAACTTTCAGGCTGTCTGCTCCCTGCTTCTCTGAGCCCCCTGCCCTCCTCCTTGGCTAGAGGACACTGTAGGGTTATCTGGCTTTTTTTTCAGTGATGCTGGCAGCATAGGCTTCTCTGTTGCTAAAAATATGCAGCTGGAGATTCAAAGAGAACTAGCTGCATTGATTTTCAACCTGGACAAGAATGAGGATAATAGTATTCAGGGATTTCTGCTTGGAGTGGAAGGAGGTGGGAGACTTAAGGTTTTGTTTGAAATAAAATAAAATAATAAAGCCCATTTTCATCTCTAACTAATTTGACAGTTCTTCGAACCCATCTATACCTGCAATGTTTCTTGAGAGAAAGGGTCGGGGGATTTCTCAATTTTAGAAACTCTGGGCATCCGGGACTTAAATATCCATCAGTGTGACCTTATGGTGTTCTCTCGTGGTTCCTGTTTTTTTTTGAAATTTACAGACCTTAAGGTTCTGAAACATTTTGAGTTTTCTCTTCTGAAGAATTGCATACACTATGATTCGTAAACAAAATCTCTAAACATATTGTTCACATGAACAATGAGGTGAAGAGTGGGTGGAGTACTTTGTATATCTCCAGCAGACGTGTGCATTTTTAAGGATTGCAGACACACTTAATAAATTAAATTTCTGCAAAATAAAAAAGTTGCAGCACTTGGTATATTTACTGAACAGATGAATCTGTTGTCAGGCACCATTAAAAGCATCGAAATAACTTTCCAATGTCAAGAATAATTTTTTTAGGGTATTATCCAGAAAAATCTGTTAAATTCTTTTCACAAAACATTTTTTATAACCTTCACCAATACTGTCCTGACAAATGTCCATTTTATAGACGAAACATGGAAAATCAATAGGATCAATCGAATTTCCTAGGACCACATAGTAGCAAATGATAAAAGGATAAGATCAAGTCTACAACTAATGCTATGAGTATTATGGAAAATGCTCGTTCAGACCAAACGAATCCAAGGGTCAGAGTATAGTGCTGGAGATTTGTTTGGGAGAGCTACCTGGGTTGTCACATCAATATCACTTGGGATTCTGTTAGTAATGCATATCCTCTGACTCCCCCTGGACCTACTGGAATCCATAACACTGGGTGAGGGATCCAACCATCTGGATCTAGCAAGCTCTTTGAGTGATTCAATAATCACTATGGTTTCAGTAACATTGGCTGAAGAAACAGTCTTTAAAAAGCAGAGCAAATTGTCTATTTTTTCCGGATCAGAGTTACATTTTAAATGAAGTTTGTCTTCCCTGAGCATGTACTACTGTGCATGTTTTTTTTTTTTTTATTTCTCATGTAGAATCTCTTCTTTAGTATCGGAGTCTTTGTTTTTTTTTTAGCAACCAATGAAAAGTAAATAGTCAAAGTTGATTCCAGAAGATTTTAGAAAACCATGACAGCTCATCAATTTAACAGCAATTTATCAGGCAATGTTTAAATCACTTTATTTTTGCAGTTTCTCCTCCACAGAAATGCTTATTCGGAATGATAAGTCAACCAAAAAAAATTGTGTGTGAAGTGAATTTGCACAATCCCTCTTACACAGCAGATGTTCAGTAGATGATGAGTTTGTCATTAACATTAATATCTTATCTTTTTGTAGATAAATCAGAGAATATCTTATCAAGAGAATGCAGCATGCATCTTAGGGATACACCGTGCTCAATCCTGTTTGAATTTTTTCTATTTTGATTTCTTTTATACTACTTTATAGTTAAGTACATCCCAAACCGGTGTTTTTTTTTTCTCCAGGATTTTCTCCCTGAAACCAACTCCCAGAATGTTGAACAGTGAGAATAAATCCTGGGAAAATAAAATTCCAAAGCTACTGTAATGGAAAGGTTTAGCTATAGTCAATTTTAACATTAAACACCTTTGACTGACTATAAAGGAGCTTGCAGCCCTTTTACTTTCAGCCCTTTCTCTTAAGAACTATTTGCTTCTGGAGATTCACTCTGCCACACACACACACACACACACACACACACACACACACACACACACACACACACACACACACACACACACACACCCCTCTCTTTCTAAGGAGCCCAAGGTTTTCCACACTGAGGTTCTGAAGTGTGGCTACCTCCTACTTGGTGAAATAGCAATTTAATAAGATGCTTAATTATTTTTGAACCAACAACAATTTTTTTTTGCTGAATACTGTAATTGCATTTTCCATTTAGCTCGAAAATTGAATGCTGAGAAGCCTGTGAACTTGTCACTTCAGTGCACAGCCTGGAAAATCAACAGACTCAACATTAAAGGCTGTGGTTCCTTTTGCAGTCATCAGCAGTAGCCTATACTCAGAGCAACAGGTCTTGAGGAGGCTCTGAAACCAGTTCAAGAGAGAAAATTCAATATATTTCAATATGTGCATAATTTGATTAGGAGTGGAGAAAGGGATAGTAAGTCATTAGACAGGCATGGCCTGGTACAAGGATTTCAGTTGCTAAAATGTAATCTTGGAACCAAAATGAATGTCCACTTTTAAGACTTAATATTTATAGCTCAAGCGAAAATAACAAAAGCAATGCCACTATTGATCATTGAAGCCAAATTGGTGTTCAACAGCTGAAATTTCCTTTAGCCCAAGTAATATCATAGAGAAATTAATCTCAGCAATTTAAAAACTAACCAAAGTCAAGTCAATAAAACTGGGAGAACAAGGCTTCTGAACTATGCTTGGAGGAAGCAAGAATTCAAAATAAAGTGAGGTCGTTCTGCTGCTTTGCTCATTTGGGTTTTTAACACTGTTTATTGTCCCTTTTCTCCAGCATTGACTCTGTACTTCTATCCCCTATGTGGCAGCACATAGACTTTATGACAAATTGCAGTTTCCATGAATCACAGGGCTGTTAATCTTCTGTGAATCTTCTTTAAATGCAGGCAAACATTTCATATAATGCTCTGCTTTCTTTTTACATCTCTTTGTTGCCTAGTGACTGGATGACTATTGAAAGATAATACCTACTACATGGCTTACACTGCTCATCTCTGAAGTGTGGAGGGTTGTCCCCAAACATTCCATTGGTCAACTTATACCTCCAAACTGCTCATTGGCCATTGTCCTCTAGTTTCTCTGTTCCATGCATTTCCTTAAAAATTCCATGAGAGGAGCCGGAGAGATAGCATGGAGGTAAGGTGTTTGCCTTTCATGCAGAGGTCATTGGTTTGAATCCTGGCATCCCATATGGTCCCTCGAGACTGCCACGAGCGATTTCTGAGAATGGAGCCAGGAGTGGCCTCTGAGCGCTGCTGGGTGTGATCCAAACCCCCCCCCCAAAAAAAAAAACGAAACAAAAATTCCATGAGAGTTTCCCAAGGGATGTATTTAATATTTCTAGACTTTTAATATTCACTTTATACACACAAACACTTGCCACATGTTCCAAAGGAGTTCATGATCCTTAGATTTGTCCATCTAGATAGCTTATAATTTTGTATATTCCTAGGATCATTGTTGTAATGAAAGATTTTAACTTTTCCTTTTTAAATAGGATGACCAGGGTTTATTGTGTAATAATAGTAAAAACAAAAAATATAAATATTGACAGACTGAAATATGGCTATTCTTATATAATAGCACATAAAGATGATAAATATGAAAGCTGTGCTATATTTATTTATTTAAGCACCATTGTTATAAACATGTTTGTAGTTGAGTTTTAGCCATAAAATGCACACCCCCCTTCACCATTGCAACCTTTCCACCACCCCTTCCTTTCTCATCTCCTCCTATCTTTGAGACAGGCATTGTATTTCTTTCTCCTTCATTGGCAGAGTAGTTGTTAGTGTAGTTATTTTCCTTTGCGATCATCTTCTTATCATGGGCTGGTGCTTCCAGCCCTCATCTCTAATGTTCCTGGATATTATTATTTTATTTTTATTGTTTTATTTTTCTTAAATCCCACATATGAGTGAGACTACTTTGTGTTTATATCTCTCCCTTGGATTTATCTCACTCAACATAATAGTCTCCATATCCATTATGTATATACAAATTTTGTGACTTTATTTTGAACAGCTGCATTGTATTCCAATATATTGATGTACCATAGTTTCTTTAGCCACTCATCTGTTGTTGGTCATCTAGGTTGTTTCCAAATTCTGGCTATTGTAAATAGCACTGCAATGAATATAGGTGTGAGGAAGGTATTTTTGTATTGCATTTTTTGTGTTCCTAGGATATAATCCTAGGGGTGGTACTGCTGAATCATAATGGGAGCTCAATTTCCAGTTTTATGAGGAATCTCCATATTGTCTTCTAGAAAGGCTAGACTAGCCTCTTATATGTAAAGTATATACTCAGGTTTTTGAGCTATCTCTTCAATACATTATTTGCTTTCTTAATTCTATAGTATCGTACTTGCAGGTAAATTTTACGTTCCATTTGTCCTACCATAATTAATACAGCGAGGAAGATTTTTTCCCATCATGCTGACATTCCATGATAAAACAACAGATCAAAAAATGAAATGTCATAAAAATTTTGGTTTAGTTGATAAAGAAATTGAAAGCAACAGTGGTAGTTGCTGTTTTAAATACAATGGTCAGTGAAGGCTTTACTGAACAAAGATTAGGCAGAGATGTGCTTTTAGTCATGCAGATATCTGGATAAAAGAGGCTCTAGAAAAAAGCTTTAGAGGAGAAGTTTTAGAGCTTAGAGATACATATTATTCTCTATATTCACTTGAGGTCATGCAGATGGTCTATAAAATAAAACCAGCTTGCTCAGTTGTGGAAAACAATTTCCAAAACACAGAGTAAAAAACCAAGGAAGACTTTATTTCAGACTTTTACAATAAATAGTAGAGTGGAACGGTGAGTTGAGGGCTAAGTTTTCAAACTAAAAACATTGGAAGTGAGTAGCAAATATTAAAATTTCTATTTTGCTCTATACAGTTATAATTCTTGAAACCTCTAACTCTATTTGGCCCTTAGCTGTTTTTTTTAATATCTTTATTTAAACACCTTGATTACAAATATGATTGTGGTTTGGTTTCAGTCATGTAAAGAACACCCTCCTTCACCAGAACAACATTCCTATCACCAATGTCCCAAATCTCCCTCCTCCCCACCTGCCTGCACTCTAGACAGGCTTTCTACTTCCCTCATTCATTCACATTGTTAGGATAGTTCTCAATGTAGCTATTTCTCTGACAGCACTCATCACTCTTTGTGGTGAGCTTCATGAAATGAGCTGCACCTTCCAGCCCTCATCTCTTTTGTCTCTGAGAATTATTGCAAAAATGTCTTTTCTTTTACTTAAAACACATAGATGA
Source organism: Suncus etruscus (assembly GCF_024139225.1). Lineage (NCBI taxonomy): Eukaryota > Metazoa > Chordata > Mammalia > Eulipotyphla > Soricidae > Suncus > Suncus etruscus. The sequence goes on from NC_064852.1 coordinate 4,462,595, forward strand.
GTGAGACTATTCTGCATCTCTTTCCCTCTGGCTTATTTTACTCAGCATAATAGATTCCATGTCCATCCATGTATAGGAAAATTTCATGACTTCATCTTTCCTGATGGCGGTATAATATTCCATTGTGTCTATGTAGCACAGTTTCTTTAGCCATTCATCTGTTGAAGGGCATCTCGGTTGTTTCCAGAGTCTGGCTATCGTAAATAGTGCTACAATGAATATAGGTGTGAGGAAGGAATTTTTGTATTGTATTTTTATGTAGATGGTCTTTCTTTTTCTTTCTTTTCTTTCTTTTTTCTTTTTTTTTTTTTTTTTTGGTTTTTGGGCCACACCCGGCAGTGCTCAGGGGTGACTCGTAGCTGTCTGCTAGAAATAGCTCCTGGCAGGCACGGGGGACCATATGGGACACTGGGATTCGAACCAACCACCTTTGGTCCTGGATCGGCTGCTTGCAAGGCAAACACCACTGTGCTATCTCTCTGGGCCCCGTAGCTGGTCTTTCTTAATACAAGTGAGTATTATAATATATTGTGTCCTTAATGGTAAGCCAGGAGTCAGTCCTGGTAGAAAAAGAGAGAACAATTATCAGGTCCTTCTAAAGAAAGTTCTTAGAATGCTGGCACCCAGGATCTTGGAGCACAAAAATATTATTTCAAACTTTCTACTAGAAGCAATCCATCAGTGTCAAACCATTGCCACCACCTAGACTGCTGCAAAAGTGGATCCTTCCTCACTAGCAAATGCCCTTCTTCTCTTTCATTCCCCGTGGAACCCCAGATCTCAGTCTGAGACAGGAGAATTAGGGATGAGGGGCAATTAGCATTCCATAGTTCTAGATTGGTAATTCCTAAACATAAATCTATTTTTCTAGCACAAACTCTTTTCAGTATTGGTTTTCATACAGCAAACCACTCAACCTTGGATTCAGTAACAAGATTATATAAGAAAACTGAATGTGACCAAGATGGTCTTAACATTGCCCTCAGTGTAACCAAATCTTGACAAAAGATTCTTTCTGACTGTAGGCCTCTGACCTTTCATTTCTTATAAAATTTCCTATGGAAAGTTTATAGTTTGAAATTGTTTCTCTTCCCCCTTTGAGATTTAAATCTTTTTAGACTCTTCAAGTTTTCTAATTCAGAAACATCTTTCTCAAGGACCTAGGAGCCAATCCTTTGAAATGTAATCACCTAAGGAGATTTGTTTTTGCCATTTATTCTGTAGGAAGTAAGGACGAATTATTATGGGTGCAATTAGCCATAGAAAACCAGACCCAGTATCTCACAAACTTCTATACCTTTCCATGAGTTCCCCCAACTCATAACTTCTTGCCATTGGTTTCAGCTAAATTTCTCTTTCTTCCTTTCTTCTATTTATTGTGGAGGCTAAATAAAGTCTCCTTTGTGTCCTCCTATCTTTTGTAATTTTACTCCAAAAGAGTTGTATGCTACCATTTATCTAAATATGTACTTGGGAAATCTGTTCCTCACAATTTGTTTTCAAATATTCACTTTAACTGTTTTATAACATCTCCCAACTAACTCATACTTGTTTCTCCCAGTCCATAGATCCAAATCCTAGGAATTATCTCTCGCTCCTCTCTTTCTTTTTATCCTAAATTCTATCCACCAGTAGATTCTCTTGTCTCAACTTCCATTTTATTTTTGATATCTAGAATCATATTTCCACTTTCACCTCACCTCCACTAAAAATGCCAACACTTGGAAGAGTGCAAAGGCTTCCCTGTTTTATTTATTACCCTTATATAATATACACTTATAAAATATAAAAATGCCTTTGTCTATGACTATTAGTTTCTTCCCACCATATTTTCAATGGATTCCAGTCTTTTTCTTCTAATTTTATTATATTTTATTGTATTTATTTTCTGGTTTCGGGCCACACCCAGGGACACTCAGGGTTTACTCCTGGCTTTGTGCTCAAAAATCACTCATGGTTTTGGGGACCATATGAGATGCCGGGGGATCGAATCACGGTCCATCCTGGGTCAGCTGCATACATGGCAAATGCTCTACCACTGTGCTATCACTCCGATCCCTAATTTTATTTTTTATTAGTCACCATAAAATTAAAAAAGTTATTCATGGTTAATTTTCAGGCATACAATGTTTTGGTACCAACCCCTTCACCAGTGTCCACTTCCCTCTATAAATTATCCCTTACTCACATTTTTCCTACTACCAGTCTACTTGTACAATAAAAGATCTTTTATATATATTATTTCACTGTGGTTTGTATCCCTGTTGCATGAGTTCTATACATAACACTTTATGACCTTTCAGCATCACTTCCTCTTGCTGGTTGAATGCTTTATCCCATCATATATCTTTCCCATCTCCACTTTTAACCTTGTCCTATTATCTAGCTCCCTCAAGGCACTTGTTTCCTACTGAATATTAATTCTTATGCTTTTTATTTTCATTATCTTTAGGTATTCATTATTCTACCATTATGTTTTGTTATATCTAGCGTATGAGAGTGTTCCTTTATAGCACCCATGGCCTTGTTTACTTCTTACATACTGTTTACTTACATACTTTTTTTTTAAGAATTCTAACTGAACGATTTTAGTCAATAATTTCCTTATGCTCAGGATCTGGTCTTGAAGCTACCATTGCTACTCTATAGACTCTGAATTGCCTTTTCTATGCTTAGTTATTGGCTGATTGCCCCTCAGAATGGCTCTTTATCATCATCCTCTATCATTGCAGTATGTCTTTATGGTCCATAACAGGATCTGACATCAAACATTTGCTAATGTCTTACCCCCATATGCAGCTCTTCAACACTTCCAATTTCCACAGTACTAAAAGCCCAGTAAGAGCACAGAAAATTAGATCTAAAAGTAACATAGAAGTGCCAACCAAGCTCAGTTAGCAAAACCAATGATACAGAAGGCTCAACTCTCAACAAACATCTCAATAAATTCTCAAAGATTTAATAACCCTATTGTTCAGGGGTGGCGAACTAGTTCGACACAAAGAGCTAAAATTTTAAACTGTGAGAGTCAGAGAGCCACACCACGCAGTGACCTGTCAAAACAGACTAACACTCACACAAAAGCATCTAATTTTTAGCAATAATATATTAAACACATATTGCACTTTGCCATTTTGAGTGAGGGTCAAAATCCTGCAGTGATGGTGAGGGTGTGCTGCGTCCTCCACACTAAGAACCAACAGCCAGATGTGACCCAACATGTGACGCAAGGGTCCCCAGCTCGCTGGACCGTGCAGTCGTTTCCGAGGGATGTGAGATGGGACTACGCGCTCGGAGATCTCTCCTCAGAGGCCCCTCCTCAGAAGCAGCAGAACAAAATCCAAACTTGGCAAAGAGCCACAGGATACAAAATCATGATAAGAGGCAAAGACCCGCATTCATTTGGGCCAGGAGCTCTCTGCGGCTCGCGTGTTCGCCACCCCTGCTATTGTGAGATATAGAAATTTTCGCAAATTTTCTTTTACTAAACTATATATTTTATAATTCAACTCACTATTTTTTTTGTAAACAAGCAATATAAAATAAGTTATTTTATTCCTGCCAAGAGTCAGGCATTGGCGGTAGATGGAAAACTGGACACAGTGATGGTGGGATAGGCTTGGTACATTGAATGGCTGAAATAACCATTACAAAGAACTTTGTAAACTATGACGTTTAAATACATTCTAAAAAATGAGAGATCACAGATAGTTTCAGGGCTAAGATAGTTGATCTGACTTTTCTTAAAGGATGTGATCAGATAAACCTCTGATTTAAGTTTGGCTTCTCCCTGTGATTGTTTTCTACAACGCTATGTGGTAGAAATGATTGTTTACCCATTTTAAGAGCCAGATATTAAGAAACTGGTTCCATTACCTCCTGCCTCTTATCAAACTCTTTGGAGGCCCTGAGTTGCAGTAGACCTAATCTGATTATCCAAATAATACAATTCTACACAGGCCACACATAATGCTCCTGTGAACAATCTTAAAGGAGCCCAGCCATGGGATGTCCCACCAACAAAGAATCAAGCATACAAAGGTCTTTCACATGCTACAGAACTATGTATCTAACAGCTAGATACCATCAAATGACTACCATAGACAGCACATGGAGAGATAAACCTACCACTAAGCTGGGCCCATGTCCTTACTCATAAAATCATGAGACATAATTGGGAAAAGAGGAAATTAACTTTGTCGTAAAGACTAAGCAGAAGTTTGATTTTCATATCTAGATTCTCCTTGTACTGATCAAGCTAAACAAATTAACATTCATTATCAGATTAGAAGGAAAAAGAAAGCCATTTAAAGACATTTTCATGGTTGTATATTTTAGAGTAAATAGGACAGTCAGGTTTTTTTTTTTAATTTTTGAGCTTATGAATATGAATGGCAGTTAGAACATCAACTGGAATGGAACAGGTTAACACAATGAAGAGATGGTAACTCATAAAAATTGTAACTGGATACTTTCTGTGTAATTAAGATTCTTTGATAGAAATTTAATCCTGAACAGAACTCTGAATTTGATTATTTTTGTGTAGTAGAGGTGCTAACCAGTTCTCTTAAACCTCAAAGGATCAAGATTAACCTTTTTACTAATAATCTATGTATTAAAGCAACACATATGAAGAATACTGTTCTGAATGAATATCTTAAAGAGACTATTTTATGAACACCTGGCCTTCCATTGTGATGAAATAATTTAAAATTTCAAACAACTCAAGCAACCCACACATGTGTTATATTGCTACTCAGCAATAGATAACATGAAAACAAGCAATTCATGCTCTTAATTTTTTTTTTAACATGGGAAAACCCAAAGTTGGATTAGAGATTGCCATAAAGGTTTCTTAGTTCAGAAAAAGAAAATTCTAAGCAGGATAGGAACTAAACCCATATCTTCTGACTTAGTCCCATGTTTTCTCATGAGCAAAGAGATGCAGGAGAAATTCTAAACAACTCTCCCTTTCCTCAGCAGAATTTTCCTCTTCCATTGAAATTGCCATTTATTGAGCACATGTTAGATGTCAAATTACAGACCGAGAAATTTTTACCTGTTCCACTCAGTCCTTCTTGTCAGGAAACTTTTGGGGGAATCCAGACTGTGTCAACCAGCAAAGAGTGATGCAAATGTCTATAAAATAAAAAGGCAAGTCCAGCCACAGTGTAAATTGACCAGAATCTATTTCATTCTCCTGGCTGTGAGGCCTCAAACTTCTGAATGAATATGTGCTTAACTATTTATAATTGACCTTTGCACAAAGGAACATGGAAGTTTTATAGCCCAAAGCTTCATTTATTAACTTTAGTGGAGTGTAAAATATTGCTGTTTGCCATAAATTGTACCAGAACAAACAATATATATGTTAATTAGCAGTCCTGTCATCAGAGGCACACTGTTGCGTTGCCTGGTCATTTCCAACAGACAAAATAGCAGAATTCATTCGACAAACGACAATTGAATCGCTTGATACTAGCTGTTCAAACAGTGAAGTCTGGAGTGGTGAATTAATGGTGTTCATTTTAACAAGTCCATTTCCTTTTCATTTCCTTTATAAATTAGTCCAGATAACACGCTGAGTTCCTTCAAGAATGGCTCTTGGGAGCCTGCTGAGATACACCTGCAAAACTCACAAGTCTGCAATATCCCTCTGGCTCTTACCCTGCGGTTTTCATGTTCCTTTTGGAAGTCTCAAAAACTTATTCATGCTTCAGGATTGGAAGGGGTCTTAGAAATTCTTTCTACCTACATGATAGAGAAAGCAATGGAAGCAGAGGTATTAAACAACACCCTAAAGAAAGGTAGAGGTAGGGGCCGGTGTGGTGTCGCTAGAGATAAGGTGCCTGCCTTGTCTGCGCCAGTCTAGGACCGACTGCAGTTCGATCCCCCGGCGTCCCATATGGTCCCCCAAGACAGGAGCGACTTCTGAGCACATAGCCAGGAGTAACCCCTGAGCGTCACCGGGTGTGGCCCAAAAACAAAAAAAAAAAAAAAAAAAAAAAGAAAGGCAGAGGTAGATCCAAGGGTCCAGGGGTTAAGAGTGTATCTCAGTAAAAATTAAGGCTGGAAAAGCCCTTTGCAGTGAAGGTTGGTGTGAAATGGTGGGTTGTGCATTCCACAATTCTCAAAGAGGGAGAAAGGTCCCCATACCCTCTGTCTGGGTAGGACAAGAGACACAGGTCCAGCATCAATTCCAACGCAGGAAATAACCCGCACATGGTTGGGAAGGAATAACAGGCCAGAATTTCACACTGCAAGCTGTTCACCCACAAGCCAGTTGCTCCACCCCATGGAGCCATGAGCCAAGATGGCAGCTTCCCCTCCAGACCTTCAAAGCAGCCTTTATTGGGAAAAACAAAGCCCACCCCAAAGGGAGGGAAAAAAGCCAGGCAATGGGAAACATCTTTTTAACATGTAAACCAAAGAAAATAATTGAGAGGCATCTAACTAGAAGGCAATATGAGGACCAATCCGAAGGCCTCTACCAACAGATTGGGATACTTAAATGTTGGAAAAATGGAGTATCAGAAAGGACATGTTCAAATACCATAGAAAATCCGATATTCCTTTATAGAGCCTAGAACTTCATTCTACCCTTTCAAGTTTCCATTCACTTAATACATATTTAGAGAGTGTCCATTATAGATTTAGGTACTGAAGTAAAATGATTTTCCAAACACTCACAACTCTTTTCTTCCCAGTGTCTAAATGGTCTCCCTCCAGAATTCTAAATGCTTCAGAACTAAAAAAAAAATAGACATATCAGACAAATTTCCAAGCAATTTTATAATTTTATTTACATATGTTAATGCTTTTCATACAGAGCTATATACTTGATAGGCACTGTTCTGGGGTTTGAGCTTCTCTGAGAGACTAGCTTTGTGAGCTGAGATTTTAATGGTGACCAGAAATTATTAGGCGGAGTGTACTGAGCATGTAGAAAAAACTCTAAAGAGAGGGAATAAAACTATGCAAGAATCCTAAATAAGGATGACTATAGCAATTAAACAAAGATTTCCATAGGGGAGCTCAACAGGAAGGGAAGATAGCATAGAATGAGGCTTCTAAAAAAACAGTTCTCCTTAGGATTTCCTTAAACTTTGTCAATTTTCCAGTTCCTTATTCCCAGGCTACAAAAAATATGCATTATCGGAGATAGAATTTTTTTTGCCAATATAGAGCACATTATGGCCAAAAAATATAGTTCAATGTGTTGGAGCCCATGGTCTTTATGAAGGATGCTTGAAATTGATTCATGTCTCTGTAAGTTCCCCCAAGCACCACCGGGAACAAGTCTCAAGTCTGGATGGCCCCCGGTGCATATACAGTGTGATGCATAAACAAACAACAATGACAAAAAAACATAGAAAACATGATCTCTGTTGGAGCACACACTTCTTTGAATTATAACATCGCTTTCCTGATGTGTCTTTAACTTGAACAAAAGAGTTGAACCCTGGCCTTTCTCTCCTTTCTGTTTATAGCATGAAGTTCAATGCATGGATTCCAATCATTTGATCAAAAGAAGACTTGAATAAAAAGACAATTTGCTGCATAAAATAGACAACTTTCCCACCACTACCTATACATACTGGCAAAAAAAGAACAGATGTTTTGGCTTTGTGCCACCTGAATTATTCCTTTCATTCTTTATTATGATAAATATAATGATATAAAATCCAAAGTTATCTCCTATTATTTTTTTTTTTTTTTGGTTTTTGGGCCACACCCGGCAGTGCTCAGGGGTTACTCCTGGCTGTCTGCTCAGAAATAGCTCCTGGCCGGCACGGGGGACCATATGGGACACCAGGATTCGAACCAACCACCTTTGGTCCTGGATCGGCTGCTTGCAAGGCAAACGCCGCTGTGCTATCTCTCCTGGCCCTTTTTTTTTTTTTTTCAGTTATCTCTTATTTTAATTTGCTGATACAGACCACTTTATTACTGAGAGAAAATTCTCAGATAAATTGTCCCTCAGTAATACAAACAAACCAAAGTCTGATCACATCTTTTGAGGAAACTTTTATTCCTTAATAGAAGAGAAATTAAAATTGGTAAATTTTTCTACTAGATTTTTCTTGCCTGGAATTTAAATGCAATATATGGAGCTGCAGCAACTATCTTATTCATATGAGTTGACAATCATAAGGAAATGCCAAGAACAACTATTAGTAGATGACTGATAATTTAAATATATTTAATCTTCACAGTAAGAACCCTCATTATGTGATGAGACCTTATGTGATCGGAAAAAAAACTATTAGGCTTAGGCAACCCACTTTTGTTTTCTGTAATCTTTTTATTCAGCCACATTTTTTTAAAATCCAAACTAACCAAAATAAAAATCCATGAAAAAGTTACTTTGTGTTGCTTGGATATATGGTGCCTGAGAACATATTACCTATGATTTCCCTCCTGGGATGTGGTCCTTTCCTACTTTTGTTCTGGGCTGGGTACCAGGGCTCTTTTCACCTTTGGAAAAGTTCATGTTATCTCTCTCTCTCTCTCTCTCTCTCTCTCTCTCTCTCTCTCTCTCTCTCTCTCTCTCTCTCTCTCTCTCTCTCTCTCCTTTCCCTCTCTCTTCTCTTCTCTCTCTCTCACTTTCTCTTTCTCTTTCTCACACACTGATTCTCTCTTTAAATTACTTTATTTAAATTTATTAAATTTAAATATCATGGTTAAAAGTTGTTCATAGTAATTTTTTCCACAGTTACAAAGTTGTTCACGATTGAGTTTTAATCATACAATGTACAGCATCCTCTACAGTGCGCCTGTTCTGCCACCAATGTCCTCAGTTTCCCTCCAGCCTTCCCCCTTGCTTGCCTCTGGGACAGACAATTCTCTCCTCCTTCTCCTCTTTTTTCACCTCCTCTTCCTCTTTTTCTTCCTTCTCCTCCTCTTTCTCTTTCTTTTTTCCTTTTATTTTCAGACACTGTGGCTTGCAATATTGTTACTGAAGGGGTTTCATGCATATCATTTTACATCATTTATGCATGCAGTTATTGTCCATAGTGATCATTTTCAACTCTCATCGTCATAGCGGTCCCTTTTTTTGCCCTAACTGTGCTCCATTACTATTTGTGGTAAGATTCCTACCACGAACTGGTCCTATGACTAACTACATTTTAAATTTGTACAATGCCCTAACATAAAAGACTATCACAAAATAGAAATTCAATAGATATTTGTTGCCTTCTTAAGTATGTATTTAAGAAAGAGTGATGGGAAGGAGAGAGTGAGAGAGAGAGAGAGAGAGTGAGAGAGAGAGAGAGAGAGAGAGAGAGAGAGTAATCATACTAGGAAGCTTAAAACCTGTTGGAATATGAGAGATTCAGACCCACTCAAGTTAATCATGACAAGTTGCCTTATTGAGAAGCAGAGACCAAATCAGTGTTCTAGACTGCATGTTTTTGTTTGTTTTGGGGTCACAGCGCTCAGGGGTTACTCCTGGTCCTGTGCTCAGAAATCACTCCTGGCAGGCTCAGGAGACCATAGGAGATGCCAGAGATTGAACTTGGATCTGTCCCAGGTCTGCTGCATGCAAGACAAATATCCTACCACTGTGCTGTCGCTTCAGCCCCATTTTTTTGTTTTTGTTTTTCAGACTGCATTACCAATAATGAAACTATTGAAAATTACTTCTTTCAAAAAAAAAAAAAGAAAATTACTTCTTTCATTTAGAACCTTTATTTTTTAATTTTTAGATGAGGAGAAGGTTTAGATATCCTCTATAATAATGCCCTTCAAAAGATATTCCAGCATCTACATAACTGGTGAGACTTTTATAAATGCATATTCCTGAATCTTACTCAATACGAAGAATCACTTTAGCTGAAAATAAATAATTCATATCTTAAGTCTTCTCCCAGAGTTGCTCTGTGCTTGAAGTCAAATTCTTCTCTTGCTTTAGCAGTCTCTGATTTGTTTTGAAGTGAACCACCAACTCTGTGTTTTAGATTGTACAGATGTTGCAGTTATAAAACAAAGGATGTTTTAAGGTGTTGCTTAACCAAATAAACATGACTAAGAGCTAGGTTCTCAATGCAGCTGACCAACCCGGCACCTCCAGACCCAGAACTGAATTTTTGTGGTGATTGGGGATGAAAATCATACAAGCCTCAAAATTGTTTGCTATTGGAGCTGTTCATGTTATTGTCAAAACATCCTCTGTGCATGTGTATCTGTGTGGATATGTGTTTATTCACAGACATTTCTGTGTATAAATATATGCATGGCCATGTAGATATGCATGTGAACATGGGTATGCCCATGTGCTTAAGTATATACTAGCATGTATGCCTAAGGATTGGATATGCATGTCTGTCTGTGGCTTCATGTACTTATCCAATCAACCATTTATTATTTTGTACTTCTAGGTCATACACAGCAGCATTCAAAGCTTATTCCTGGCTCTGTGCTTAGGAAACACATCTGGCAGGGTGCAGGGGACCATCTGTGGTGTCTCAGGTTGAACCAAGGTCAGCCATAGGCAAGGCAATCATGCTTCCTGTTGTACTATTTCTCTGACCTTAGACTTTTGACCACCAATACTACTTTCATATTTACATGAACATGCACATTTATATTGTTGTGGATTTTTAAATTGAGTTATGAATACCAAAGATAAAATATAAAAAAGTCTCTCCATTCAGTAAAACCTGAACCAGTAGGAACTAGGAAGACATTGGACAGTCACAGGTATCAGACCTATGAGTCTACTTTCACTTAATCTCTTCTTGTAAAGTTTTAAAATTCTGTTTTTAATTTTGTGACTTAGAAGAAAGAACATTCAGTGTCTGTTCCCAATACTAAGGCAAAAGCAATAGAAAATTGGGGGGGGGGGATCTATGTGAAACTTCATGGGTCTCTATTTCCTGTCCCACTTCTAGAGTCTTGATTTATAGCTAATGGATAACATTTATCACCTTCATAATTAGGGAAGTGTGGTTACAATAGTTTAACATTCATGGTCTCCATAGACAGAGCTTCCACACTTTGCCATAGTGTAAGACTTCAAGACCCTCAACCATTGCTCAAGTTGAAGTATTACTCAGGTCAGGCATAATAGAAAGGCTGAGAGGATTACAAAGATCTTTTGACCTGAGTGTAATTATTGTATATTAGGAAAATTGAGGCCAAGGAAGGTAAAATGACTTGCTCAAGGTGACCTGATGCTAGTTACCATGGAAACAATAAAGATAGATTCCCCAATTTCTCACTTCCAGCCCCAGTTTCTCTTCTATTATCCCTTAAAACTGTGTATTCTTTTCTTCTTTTATACAGAAAGACAAAAGACCTTCAAAGTCACCTTATGGTATCTTTAACCATGAATAAAATCAGTTGAATTTCTTCTATAGGAGCACAAGTGGCAATTATCAATGTTATTATTATAATTATGCTGTTGGTGCTTCATCTCCCTGTTCGCCCTCAAAATCAGTGGACAGACACCAGGACAATAATTAAATGCACTAAAATGCCTTTCACAACTCCACATGAGTCCAGTAGACAGAGCTTTCATGGACCAATCACCTCATTCCTTCAAAGCGCCCCATCTCATAATTAAAAATTAAACCGTTTTCCAATGAAATAATTTTGTTCATTCTTCTTGCTCCCGCTCCAGCGCCTGTGGCACCAGCTAAATTTCAAATTAAATAATTCAACTGCAATACATTTAAAATAGATCACGTTTAGTGCCCCGATTCTGATTGGCTACAAAACGAGGCCAATTGAACAATATTCTTGTAGATGTCACTGCTAAGGGTGTGCCAGGCATGGGATTCCATTAATGAGGACTGACTTTTTCTCCTCTTTCTTTTGAAAATTTCAGCTCAGCACCACGGAATCTTCCTATTTCCTTAACCATTTTATCTTATCTCTATCCCTTTGTTCTCATGTTTCTTCTCTTTGATCAAGTTTCCTTAACAACAACAAAAACACATAAACAAAAAGCCCAAACAAAATCCACTTTACATATCTGGTGAGCTGTTCTCAGCTTGCTTTCCACATCTGTTCACACTTGTTATGGCAAAGAGACCCCTTATGTCTCTCCCCATGCCCTGTAAGGGAGAGGTAGCAGGCTGGTTGGATTAAGGGGGACTGTGCTAAGTCAAATGCTCTCTCCTCCTGAGACTGCCAGGTTTCATCTGTCTCAGGCTGCCAGCATCTCAGAATCATGATTTTCTTTGACAGATTATTCAATAACAATAGCCTACACTGCTAATTGTTCTCATCAAGAGAGTCAACACGCAAGAAGGGGTACTGGTGGTAAAGAATTCCAGGTGGGTACCGGGGCATGGGTCTTGCTGATTGGGCATATGATCTGGAAGAGCCATTTGACTACTCCAGCCTCAGTTCCCTGTCTAGACATGATAGCTCTCCCAACCCCCATTGGCTGTTTCACAGTAAAAGGGAAATTTGAACTACACATGTCTTTCAGGGAAGGTCAACTAGGCTTATGAGATAACAGGGGAGAGCTTGTCACAAAGCTGTCAATTGCTGGAGGGGGGCCATGGATCATTGTTTCCCCCTTGAAGAAAGGAAACTCGTGTCACTGCCTCTGAAGGGACAGATTTTGTTTCTCTGGTTTCACTGTTTCTCTTCCCTAGAGGATATATTCAACTGCTGGATGTGACTGCTGAGTTGGAGAGAGAAGCTGAGTTTTCAGTTCTGAGGTTCTGACTTTGGAAGCTTTTCTGCAAACAGAACACATATAATCTCTACTCATTTTTTTCCTTTAAAATAATATCATTTTTTGGGGCTGGAGAGATAGCATGGAGGTAAAGCGTTTGCCTTTCATGCAAGAGGTCATCGGTTCGAATCCCAGCGTCCCATATGGTCCCCTGTGCCTGCCAGGAGCAATTTCTGAGCATGGAGCCAGGAGTTGTAACCCCTGAGCACTGCCGGGTGTGACCCAAAAACCACAAAAAAAAAAAAAATAATATCATTTTTAATAAATAAATCTTTAAGCTCCATAATTACAAGCATGTTCGTAGTTGGGTTTCAGTCACAAACAGCATACTCCTGTTCACCAGTGCAACATTCCCACCACCAATGCCTCCCTTCTCCCCTACCCCTGCCTGTATTCTCAACAGGCATTCTACTTCTCTCATTCTTTAACATTGTCATGTTAGTTGTTAGTGTAATTATTTCCCTAACAGAGTTCACCACTCTTGTGGTGAGTTTCAAATTGTGAGCTGGTCCTTCCAGCACTTCCACCCTTAACTCTAATGTCTCTGGGCCTAATTCCAGTAATATCTTTAATTTTTCTTAAAACCCCACAATGACTGAGTCTATCTGTGTCTATCTCTCTCCCTCTGACTTATTTCACTCAGCATAATAGATTCCATGTACATCCATGTATAGAAAAATTTCAAGACTTCATCTCTCCTGATGGCTGCATAATACTCCATTGTGTATATGTACCACAGTTTTTTTAGCCATTCATCTGTTGAAGGGCATCTTGATTGTTTCCAGAGTCTGGCTATTGTAAATAGCGCTGCCATGAATATAGATGTGAGGAAGGGATTTTTGAATTGTATATTTGTGTTTCTAGGTTGTAACCCTAGGAGTGTAATAGCTGAATCAAATGGGAACTCAATTTCCAGTTTTTTGAGGAATCTCCATATTTTTTTCCATATTTAAGCACCATGATTACAAACATATTTGTAGTTGGGTTTCAGTCATAAAAAGTACACCTCCTTCACCACCAATGCCCCCATCTCCCTCCTCCCCACATCCCAGCCTGTATTCAAAACAGGCATTTTATTTCTCTCACTCACTACCATTGTCATGATACTTGCCGGTGTAGTTATTTCTCTAACTGCACTCACCACTCTGTGGTAAGCTTCATATCTTGGGTTGGTTCTTTCGGCCCTCATCTTTATTGACTCTGGGTATTCTTACAACACTATCTTTTCATTTTTGTTTTGGGGCCACACCTGGCGGTGCTAAGGGGTTAGTCCTGGTTCTCTGCTCAGAATCCATTCCTGGCAGGCACAGGGGACCATGGGATGCCGAGATTTGAACCGCTAGTTGGTACTGGGTCAGCTGCTTGCAAGGCAATTGCCCCACAGCTTTGTTACCTCTCCAGCCCCCAACACTACCTTTTATTTTTCTTATATCCCATATATGAGTGAGACTATTCTGTGTCTATTTCTCTCCCTCTGACTTATTTCACTCAGCTTAATAGTTTTCATGTCCATCTATGTATAGGAAAGTTTTATGATATTATTTTTCCTGACAGCTGCATAGTACTTCATCGTGTATCAGATTCTTTAGCCGCTCATCTGTTGTCGGGTCTCTGGTTTGTTCTCAGATTATGCTACTGTAGATAGAGCTACAATTAACATAGGCATGTAAAGTACATGTGTGTGTGTGTGTGTGTTCCTAGGGTATATCTCTAGGTTTGGTTTTGCTGTATTATGTGGGAGCTCAATTTTAAGTTTTTTTGAGGAATCTCCATATAGTTTTTCATAAAGGCTGGACTAGCTGGCATTCCCATCAGTAGTGAATGAGAGTTTCTTTCTCTCCACATCCCCGCCAGCACTGATTATTCTTGTTCTTCGTGATGTGTTCCAGTCTCTGTGGCATGTCTATTATTTTTTCTAATGACACAGTTCTAGAGGGTGGTTTTGGCCAGATTGAGGGTTGGGGCGCAATAATTCAGTGCTGCCTATGATGGAGGGCACATTTATTTTGGAAGTAGAAAGAAGTGAAGCCCTTAATAACAGCTGACCTGATGGACCTCCCAATGTAATGTGTCAATAACATATCTAGAATATTTAACTTTTACTGGTTTCTTCCTTGAGCCTAAATATTAAAAGGTTCTGAATATTATAAAGGGAAAGGGTGTTGTTAATTAATCCTGGATTTATTTTTATCCCTGCAGGTGCCTGAGGAAATATCCAAAGTGATGCTAAAGACATAGGGTAGGTTTTGAAAGCTCTTCAGGGCCATTTTAGGATCCACAGAAATGGTTCAAGTAAGCACTTCAACCCTGAAAGGTGGAGGAAACCTCCTTTGAGGGTAATGGACAGTAAATTACAAGGGGAGTCGAAGCCCTGGCCCCATTAAGTACTATTAAGTGATTCCAGAACTCCGTGTTTTCTCAGATGTAAAAATTGAAAAGATTTGGCATTAGCACTGTTTCACTTGTGCAAATCCTGTTTCTTTCCTTGACTATGACCTCCACAATGGTTCATGCATTTATCATTTGTGGAGAAGTGTAAAGAGAATGTGTGCATAGGAGCATGCAAGGGAGAGAGAGAGAGAGAGAGAGAGAGAGAGAGAGAGAGAGAGAGAGAGAGAGAGAGAGAGAGAGAGAGAGAGAGAGACACTAGTCCATAATGTGGCAATAAGAAGAGTGAATTCTTTTTCTTCCAGTAGTTAACCTCAGCTGAGAAATACATATATAGCACATACAAACATTCACACACATACATACACACTTCCCCTTACACAGATGCTCAAGGAAGTCATTTATTTTTCTTACCTATTGAAATAGACTCCAGATTCCAAGTTCCCTTAGAAATAATATAGGAATAAAAAGAATGAAAGCAATGAATATATGTATTTTTCCTTTTAATTTCTCCCTCAATATATATTTAGATATAGAAATATATATATATATAGAAAAAGAAATATAATATATACACAATGGAGTGTTATGCAGCTGTAAAAAAATTAAATCATGACATTTGTTGTAACTTGGATAGAACTGGAGTACATCATGATATGCAAAGCAAGTTAGGCGACAATGACAAATAATAAATGATGACACCCATCTATAAATTATAATGAAGCAAAACATGGGAATAAATAGTATTGAATAATGAAGAAAATCTTAACCTGTGATCACAAAACTGACATTAACAAAGAGTTGGTTAGGAGAAGGAAAAATAGACCAGAAGTGGCACAGGACTTTGGTAGTGGTTCAAATGCAGTAAAGTTATACATAAAATTATAAATATTGTTGCTACAGTATTACCTAAACCAAAATAAAAATTAAAATGAAAGGAAAGCAAAAAGCTCTCTTTCATGGTCCTTAATGACTCATATGCTGGAGATATAGAAATTTCCATGATGGAAATTTTCCAACATTTTGTTGTTCAATTGGTTACCATGAAGGGATTCTGTTCTTAGAATTCATAACGACCACCAGCCTGTGAATATCAAAGTCAACTCTACATTTCCAACTTCTTATTTTTTCTTGATAATTAATATTTTCCAGAGATTTTAATGATTTTATTTTAATGATATGGGAAGCAGATGATCTCTATTCTATCAGCAGTGACTGGTTGAGAGTCAGCAGGCAGCAAATTTATTCACAGATTCTACATTATAGGTGTGAAAATTGTGCAGCTCTTGTTTGCAAGTTTTTGTTTGGGGTGGTGGTGGGGTCAGTGAAAAAACAATCTGGAGAAAGCTAGACAATGGAAAGTGTACCATTCCTGGATGAAACTCTTAAATTAATTTCCTATCAAGGCAGCCCACAGAATAGTGAGAAAAGAATCTTAGATTTGTGTCTGGGGGGCCTGAAAAGCTGGGTTTTGAAGAGTTTCTCATGCGTGCATGAATTTCGCATTGCTGGGAAATTTGCTTAACCACCTGCCCCATCGTTTCCACATCAACAGAGGTTATAATCATAGCCCTTATTTCAGAAGATAGTGGTTGTAACTGCAGGAATTTGTGGGTATTAACATACTCTAGCATTAAATATGCGAGAGTCCCTGTAGTTTTCCTCATCTCATGTTTTGAGAGATTTCTGTGGTCAAATAAATTGTAGGATATTAATACATGAAAGGGTCTGATGAACTCTGCTGCAAGTAAATAAAAAGGAAACATAAAGAAATAGAAACCTTTTTTAGCTATGAAACCTCACATTTTCAAAGTTGAGCTTACTCTTAGAGTCAGTCTCCTGGAGGCACCATTAAATATTCGATTTTCTATGTGCTGAGGAATGCAAGGTCATTCAAAGAACTTCCATTATGGCAGACAACTGCGCACAGTATTGGAATGGGATTGACATGGAAGCCCGTCCCATTGAAAAACCTTTGGGTTGACAAGATGCCACAACTCACTACAAGTATTTTGTTCCACAGTTTACCTAGTATCTATCATTTGTTACCATGAGTCATTAAAAATATCAATTGTCTCCCTTAGAGGCCCATATTTAGGGGAAATATGGACAAATTATTTTCTTTATGGGGCACTTCATTTCCTCATCTGACCTCTGAACCAATGACTCATGTCCAAATGAACCAAAGACCACCAGTATAAAAATCATAGGGGTTGCAATAGATTTCTGAGCTCCATCCAGGCAGCCCTTTTATCTGGGAAATTTTCTAATCTTCCCCAACTCTCCAAAATCAAGCCAAACTAACCCCACTCGCCCCCAAAAAGGCCTTGAAGAACAATCTTCCAGGCAGACTCATACAGCCATCAGGGTTTTCTTTAGATCCACACACTCTATTATTATAGATAACTAATTACCTATAATTATCTGTGGAGAATTAGTTTCCATAGATAATTGAAAAAATAAAAACAGGGGTTCCAGTTCCCAATAAAAAAAACAACTCTCTGTTACTGGGACAAGACCCTGAGACAAGGTTTAAACTCTCCCACTCTCCTATCCCCAGTCTTGCACATCCCACATATAAAGTGAAGGGGAATCAGGCTTCTATCACCTCCTTCCACTTGAATTCCCCAAAAGTTTCATGTTCATGCCTAAATGCCACTTTGAATCGGTCCAACTGAAGTCAGGACTGTTGGAGAGAAACATAAAATATCACTGCATTGATTTAATGGCCTTTAAAAGTCTCTCCTGAGAGACTGGGGAGCTCCTTGCAGCATCCCTCTGCACCACTGTGCTCATAAAGCTGTCACCATGAATCGCTGCCCAACATCCTGATGGCATCCGGGTCAGACCTCAAAGGAGGGGGGCCTGGCAGTACTGAGGTTTCTGAGGATCTGGTCTATGGTGGATGCAACCTTCACCGTGTACCAAAAGTCTTTCCCAATTCTCAGTGTGGATGTGGCATTTAGCTTCTCTTCTTAAGGCAAATACTAAAAAAAACAGGAGAACTTTTGTCTGTTTGTTTGTTTGGGGGTCACACCCTGCTGTGCTCAAGGGTTACTCCTGCTTCTGCACTCAGGAATCAATTCTGGCAGCTTGGGGGCCCTTATGGGATGCTGAGGACTAAACCCAGGTTGGCTGTGTGCAAGGCAAGTTACCCTACCCACTGAACACGTCTCTGGGCTCTGGAGAATTCTTCTCCCTTCCAGCTGTCTGGAACCAATTTGGAATTTATTCCAACTGGTGCCCGTGTCTGTCTAGGCCCCTTGTAAGAATTCACCTGCTCATATCTGGGTATTTCTTGGCAGTCTGTTTTTCCTGAATTGCCATTGTCAGCCAGCTCTGCCATATAGAACATGGTGAGACAATGGTGAGCTCCATAGGAAATTTAAATTTTTTCTAGTAGCCACCTTGGGAAAAAAAAGTACCATATTTCTTGATCTATAAGATGCATCTTACCATAAGATGCAGAAGGTTTTAGATGCTCTTCTCCCCTGCACTCAGGTTTCAGCTCTAGGTGGCATTTTCTCCATAAGACACACTTTTTTTGTGGAAGGGGTGTGTGTTTTATGGTACAAAAATTACGGTATGTAGAGTGTGATGTTATCATTTTCCAGGAGGTTATTGAAACCCACTGTGTATGTTGACAGTTTTTTCACTCTGAGTTAGTGACATTTTAAGTTTTTTATATGCAGAGGCAGCTATGACATTGGAAAGCCTAGTTTCAGTTAAACCAGTTGAGAGTAATGATTAGCTATTGGTTTTCTTATCCATTCATTCAAATATGCTCTGAGAACTGAGCATGGCAGATAGGAGTCAGTCGTGTGCCAGCTTGTCCTCCTGAGATTTGTTAAAACTTCGGAGTGACATAAAACAATCCAAAAGAGGTAAATAAAAAAAGGCAAAATAACTTCAAACTGCCATATAGGCTAAGAACATGATAAAGAAGAGCCCAGAGAGAAGAAAGGGCCAAATTCCAAATTAGATAATTATCAAGAAGCTGGAAAGACAATAATACATTTAGTTTTTTGATCATTCAAAGCATACACTGTTTTAGGATTTAAGTGGCATCAAGTATCCTATAATATTTAACTGACTTTCTGGTGCCTGGATAAACACTAGACTATAGTAAAAATTAGACTCTAATCCTTATATTTGCAAAAATATTTTGAGAACTGAAAAGTCTCTTTTTTATGGAAGTGGCTCAGTGTATATTTAAAAGGAGGTGAATGAAGGAATGAATAGCAATTTTGCCGGAATCCTAATTTGTAGACAAAAATATTTAGTCAAAGCAAAACATGTTTAATTCTAGCTTTTAGTTAGCTTTTTAATTTTCTTTTCTGTGCAACTCAATCTGGTCTCCAGGTAAGAGGTAAAAATGTGTTTCAAAAGGTGGTTGTCCCATCTTTGCACCTCGATGAGTTGATGGCAGCTGATCTGCCCCGTGGTTCAAAGATAGAACATAGGTTTTACTTATTCTCCCTAAAAATGTACGAATAGAAAACCAGACTGAAAAAATATTTTTCATGCAGTGAAGCACTGAGATGATTTGCGAATATGCCAGGCCACCCTTAACTAAGTGATTTTTTCCAAAATATGCAGAAATGAAATAAAATTTAAATGAAAGTACAGTCATTGTTTTTCAAATCAGTAGGAGCTACCAGAAATGTCATTGCCATTTTTAAATTACAGTATTTTTTAAAACTTTGAAAAGAATTTCCTTGACAAACTGATATTTTTTCAGAACAATAAAAGGCGATTCAGGAGAAGGCTTGCACAACAAAGTTTATTTTTTGACTTTTTTTTGGAGGGGGGCACACCTGGTGTGTTGGGTTTCTGGCTCTGCACCTAGGAGTCACTCCTGGTGGGCTCAGGGTGCCAAAGAGATAGAATATAGATATATTGCAAATATAGATGGAATCTGGCTGGATTTGCTGCATGCAGGACAAGCACCCTACCATTGTACTATTGCTGTGGCTCCCTCAGATTATATTTTTATGGTAGTCAATTTTGTTTCACTAAAATGGTACTGTTAGGATATATGCTTACCATAGGTTCAGTACTCTCACTACCTTCCTCTTTCCTTTTTTTTTTCTTTCTTTTTGGTTTTGGGTCCACAACCTGTGGTGCTCAGGGGTTACTCTTGGCTCTGCGCCCAGAAATCGCTCCTGGCAGGCTCAGGGGATTATATGGAATGCTGTGGATTGAGCCTGATTTTGTACTGGGTTGGCCAATGCAAGGCAAACTCCCTACTGCTGCGCCATCACTCTAGCCCAACTTCCTTTCTTTTGACTTAAGCACCTCTGGATGCCTCCATAACAATAGTGCATATTAACATTAGCTCAACACATAGCGCTTGGCTGCCTACATTTTGGTAAATGATTTCATTTGATATTCCTATTGTTTGGGGAGAAATTGTTGCCTTTATTTTGTAGATGTAGAAATTGAAGTTAGTTAAAATGTTTGCCTGGGAGGTTGAGAAATAGAATAAAGGGTAAAAGACTTGCAGCCTACCAGTTTTTATCTTCGGCACCACATAGGGTCCCCTGAGCTCTGCCAGGAGTGATCCTTGAGTAGCAAGCCCTACCAGATGTGGTTCCCCAAAACAAAATATTTGCCTAAGATCTAAGGAACGTGGTTTTTGAATTTCTGTACTCGTTTGGATTCCTTTTCTTTATTTTCTTTGATCATACACTGTTTGATACAAGCAGTTTACACTCACCGGGATTCTGAGCAAACTGAGTCAATGGTTCAAAGCAAGAGTCCAAAGACCTTGAGGTAGGGAGTAGGCCTGGGGGCCCTGAAGGTGGCACCCTAGATTTGACTCTCTGGGACTATGTAGTGCCAGAGATCAAAACTCTCTGTTCTCTCTGGATATATGAAACAAATATAGATAAAGATGATATAGAGATACAAATATAGATATATTAATTAGCTGTAGATAGATTTACCTTAATTAACATTGTTTCTAACAGTATGTTTCAGGTATATAACCTTACAAATCAACATCTGCATATATGCTGTTAAGCTTCTCACCAAGAGTCCAATTTTTATCCTTCAACATTTACCTTCATTTTAAGCTGATTTTTATAACCTAACCACCTGTCTTCTAGAAACCATGTCAGCTGATAATTGAAAACTACCTATGTACAAAAACAATTAAAGAGAGTTCCAAATATATGTCTCATATACGCTTTAATAATTTATGAGTATTCTACATTTATAATTTATTTTTGCTATTACAAATGATCATAAATTTAGTGGTTTAAAAGTGACTTTTGGGATCACAAATATATGAGGCCCTGGGGTTCAATCACTGAACAAGAATACTTATTCAAAATGATTTGGACATATTTGTATAGTTCTAAATATGGTTATTTTATTTCATGCATTTAGGTACCACTTTGTGCCAGTACTTCCTTATCTTCATGGATGCTTTTCATTAAAATAAGTCTGAATGACAGGTTTCTTTTAGCTTATTATTTTTTCCCCAGAATTTTATAATAACCCTGTCTGTATTACAAAGTATGTTTTCTGGGTTTTGTGAGAATTTGAGTTAAAATTGTATCAATGTGGGAAAACTGACATCTTGTCTATGTCAGATCTGCCAATTGAACAACTTCTTTCTTTCAATTGTTCAGATCTTTGATTACTCTCCTCTGATTTGTGTATTTCCAGGAAACAAGGACTATAGCTGCTGTGTTAGAATTTTACTTTTCCCCCAGTGATTAGAAATAGTACTGTATTATCAATTTTGGGTCTACATGCTCATTGTTAGCATAAAAACATTTTTTAGCATTTATCTTATATTCTATGACAGATTGTTAAACTTATATTTCATGTTGTTTTTAATGGTAATATTCCTTGGGATTTTCATGTAGACAATCATGTCATCTTCAAATGGGGGATCATTGCTTGATTCCCTTCTTTTGTAATTTTCTGATTTGTCTTTTATTTCACCTTCTTGACAATCCACTGACTAGAACATCTCAAATTATTTTGAATAAGATTGCCTAAAATGAAAATTCTTGACTTGTTATCAGTCTTAGGGCAAAAGCACATAGTCTTTCACTTTTAATTATAATGTTATTTACAGTATAGTTTTTCTTTTTTTTTCCATTTAATAGTTTTTTATTTTGACCAAATTTTTTTTATTTAAACACCTTGATTACATACATGATTGTGTTTGTGTTTCAGTCATGTAAAGAACACCTCCCATCACCAGTGCAACATTCCCATCACCAATGTCCCAACCCCCACCCGACCCCCGCCTGTACTCTAAACAGGCTCTCCATTTCTCTCATACATTCTCATTATTAGGACAGTTCAAAATGTAGTTATTTCTTTAACTAAACTCATCACTATTTGTGGTGAGCTTCCTGAGGTGAGATGGAACTTCCAGCTCTTTTCTCTTTTGTGTCTGAAAATTATTATTGCAAGAATGTCTTTCATTTTTCTTAAAACCCATTCAAATAAACATTGATTTGTTTTATTTTGGTTTGGTTTTTGGCCACACCTGGTGAAACTGAGGCTATGAGCTCAGAAATCGATCCTGGCTTGGGAGACCAAATGGGACTCTGGGGGATTGAATCAGGGTCCATCCTAGGTCAGCACATGCAAGGCAAACACCCTACCGCTTGCACCACTGCTCTGGCCCTTAAATAAACATTTCTTAACAGGCTGAGTAATATCTCTGTTCCCATTCTTAGGGGCATTTTTTTTTATGAATGTTAAATTTTGTAGTCTTTTAATGCATTGATTGATATGATTACACAATTTTCTTTTTGCTTCTATAGTGCTGAATTAGAGCTCAAAAATCAATTGTTCTGTTCTAACTCCAACTGGTATAATGCTAGGTTGTAAGATTTGATTTCATTTTCACACTAACTACTGGAGTTAACACAGCCTGCCACAAGGCCACAGGGCCCACAGGACCTCTTTCACTTTGGATGCCAGTCTACAGGTTATATGTGGTCCCTGGGTCACTCACATTTCTGAGTGGCTTGTCATAAATTCAGGATTCTTGTGATGCCTTCGAGTTTGATTTTCTGGTAGAGTGATGTACAAACTTAGCAAAGTTAACATTACTATTGTATTATAAAGAATTTTTTTTTTTTTTTGCTTTCTGGGCCACACCTGGTGATGCTCAGAGGTTACTTCTGGCTATGAGCTCAGAAATCATTCCTGGCTTGGGGACCATATGGGATGCCAGGAGATTCAAACCACAGTCAGTCCTAGGTCAGCTGCATGCAAGGCAAATGCCCTACCACTGTGCTATCACTCTGGTCCCAAATAATATAATTTTTCATGTAACTCATAAGTGCAGTTGTAGTATAATTAGTACAGATCTAATCAAGTGAATGAAGAGACACATATGGTGAATTCTAGTTCCAACTAGGAAGTTTCTGTGATTTTTATGGCTAACCAGAGCACAGAGTCACATGTATATGAATCCACCAGCCAGGAAACTCCTGTGAATCCAGGATTTTTGCTCATATTTTACTTTATCATAATAATATGATATACCATTGACAAAGTTAAGATAATAGAAACTCTGACCAATGAACAATTAAGAAGTCAACCATAATCAATGATTAGTAAGCATTGATTGCATATGTGAATATATATACATATATATACATAGATAATATAAAGAGTTATATTATCTAAATAATTAACTAAATATCAATGACAAGTCTGTATGTTTCTTGCTTTCTCACTGGAACAAAATATCCAAGTCTTATTCATTTTATCACCTAGAATAGTAATACTAATCGCTAACATTTATCGATTTCTTCCCATGTGCCAGATCGATTACATATATTTCATCTTCATAAAAGCCTCACGAGATAAATATTGTGATCTTTAACTAGCAAGGAGGGAAACAAGTCTTTGAGAGGTGAAGTGGTAGGCTTCGAAGTCATAGTCAGTCATTCAGAAAATGGTCTCTGTGCTTTCAGTATTGCCATGATTTCCCTCTGTGTTTGAAAAGAAGTTCTGCATGACTCTTACATCCCCCTTCCTAGCAAAAGTCACTCAATACCTCTCCATTAAGCTTGATAAGCGAGCAGAAGAGACATTGATTTAGAGTCTGAAAGAACTCTTCAGATTGAGAATTCTCTTTCTCTCTTTTTATGGTAGCCTGATTAATAGTTGGGGTGCTGCTACATATTTAGGGTGCCAAAGTGATCACTTATCGTGTCTGTTAATCAGCCTTCAAATTTTGTACCTTGGCCCTCCGAGGGCCTCCTGACTTCCAGAGCCTCAAATGCATTGATCCTTTTTGCTTAAGCAGTGAGAGATAGCTGCCATATCGATAAAATCACTTTTGTTATTTCCCTCCTCACCCCACCCCCCCAAGTTATCAAAGTAAAGGCAATTGAGATGGGAGATAGGATGAAGGCCAGAATACATTGGATTTGGCGCCTAATTGGAGGACCCAAAGGGAAAGAGGGAAAAGAGCCTTTGACTCTGTGTGACAGTGCAGTTTGTTTCTGCAAGGTGGGGATGCCAACCACTGTACAGCATGTAACAGTGAGGCCATGTTGATGATGGATAATTCAAGTCTCTTAGGTATTCCACAAACTGAATGTGACCCTAAATATAAAAGCCACTGTTCAGGCAGGTTTAGAATCGACACAGTTTACCAACTGACACCTCTGGCCATTCAGTGAATTTGAGAGGTAAATGAGACTTAGGGACCACCTAGCATATTTCCCACCACTCCTTGGAATGTTCACATAAAACTCATATTCATTAGGTTTCTTACTAATTCTCTTTTCCATGCTAATATTGTTTCTTGCTCCCCATCCCTTCAATTTTGTGTTTGGTTATAATGATGGTAATGATTTGTTTTCCAAGGAAAGGGGATATTTTTATAGCAGATATATTCATTAATATTGGGTTAGGGTGTTTGAAGGCTGTATGTGATGATACTTGGCCCAAACATGATGGTTCATTTCTTGAGTCCAGTAGTGATGGATATCACCACAGACAGACCATAGAGGCATGAAATATGTGGTATAGGGATGTTTTCAGATTCTCTTACATTTTTTTTTTACATTCAAGGCAAATCCTCTATCCCATTTAAGCAATACCACTGGCTTTGAAAATCAATGTTTAAAACTCTACTTTGATAATGCTTGATAATAACAACTCTTGTACAGTTTACCTATTTTAAAGGAGACTCAAAGAATAATAAGCATGATTATTGATGTGTTATTTTAGAGGCATTAGTACCATCAGGAAAGCATCTTTCAATAATATGGTAGGAGATAAAAAACTGTGGTTTTATGCAATTAGGCATATTAATATTTATAGTGGATTCATAAGGAAGAGGAGGGTATAAGATACTTTGTTTAGCTGCTAAATGGAAGAAGAGAATGCTGTAATGGCTTGAATATAAACTTTAGATATTAAAACATCATTAAGGTTCTGAAGAATCTACTGTATTGATTTATGCAAGATGCTAAAGTGTCTATTTCATGGCCATTTTTATTTTATTTTGTTTTGCTTTGCTGTATTTTGTTTTTGCTATAGCTGGCTGTTTTCAGTGATCAGGTTCCATGAGGGCTCAGGGGACTTGAACTTGGATCAGCCATATGAAAGTCAAGCACCCTTCCTGCTTCTCTGTCCCTTTATTTGAGATTTCATTCACTTCTCCAGAATTTTAAGTCACTTCGAAGTGGTCCTCTCTCCCCCACCTACTCTGTCACATTTTGAATGACATATAAAACTAGACTTAGCATAAAGACGGTTTGTGCTACAGAATCAAGTCAGTCCTAAATTTGTTGTACAATATAGAATTACCTACTAGCCTATTGTGTTTATTTTCTTGTTTTTCTTTTGGGGATCACACCTGTTGGTACTCAGGGCTTACTTCTAGAACTGTGCTTCAGGATCGATACCGATGGGTTCAGGGAATCATATGAGAATCCAACTGCAGTTAGATTCATGCAAGACAAGTGTCCTCATGCTGTACAATATCTGATTTATTTACCTATTATGAAACTTGGTGTCCTCTCTCAAAGATAGCCTACAATTCAAACTTCTCAAATTCTTTTATGCCTCAGAAGCCAGAATGTTCCTTTCAAACACATCCAGTAAATAACACCCCATTCCTTCTGTGCTCAGAAATCACTTCTGGCAGCCTCAAGAGATTACATGGGAGACCTGGAATCAAATACAGGTCAGGCAGATGAAAAGCAAATACCTTACCTGCTTTGTTATCAGTCCAGCCCTCCAGTCATCTTTTCCAGAAAGGTACATAGGTACATTAGCCGCTCTTTCTACTTTTTTCATTAAGCATCAAATACACTTTCTCAGCCCAATCATTCTGCTAATGAACAATAGTTTTTGTTTCTTTATGTGCCTTACCCACCTGTGCCAAGGGCTTATTCCTGGGGAACTTGGGTGACCACATGGGGTGCTGGGAATTAAACCTAGGTTGGCCATGTGTAAAGCAAGTATCTTCCCTGCTGTGCTATTTCTCTGGCCCCTGAACAATTATTTGCAGTACAATTTTATCCTAAACTCCATGAGAGTAATGGGTATGTGACTGATTCCACAGTTTTCTTTCTTTTTTTTTTATAATGTTTATTTTAATCATAGTGGCTTTAATCATAGTGGTTCACAGTAATATTTTAGGTACATATTAACATTGAATCAGGAGAATTCCCATTACCGAATTGTCCTTCCTCCACCTCCGTTCCCGTCCTGCCTCTCATATCCTCCACCCTCACCCCCGGGGCTGCTAGAATGAATGGTCCCCTCTGTGCCTAGCTTATTACTTAGTGATCTTACAATTGTTTGGTCATGGTACCTCAGATTCCACCAGTTTTCTACCAGTGGCTCTTACTGTGCTTAGCATAAGGTAAATTCACAATGTCATTGAATGAAAGAGTGAATATATAAATGAATGAACCAACTCATATGTTACAATAGTTGAACTCCTTCTGTCCATGTTATGACCTCAAAAATCACCCCTCGTATCTTTTACACTTAGAACTGACACTTTCTAGTCTAGAGTAGTCTTATTTTTGTAATGCCCCATGTCAAAAACTACCTCTAGCTTGTAAATCTCAGTGAAGCAAACTGTAGTTAAACCCCTTCACAAAGCTGAAATGTTGTTGATATCTCTCTGAGATGGGATGAGTGGCTCCATTTCAACCCTCTAGGATTACAGAAGTAGGAAAAATGGGGTGGGGGGAGAAAGCTACTGCTTAGAAAGACTGGTGAAATAAGGAATCCCACAGTTGAGCATAGACTCATAAACACATACTTCATAACAGCAATTAGGTGATTGTTGAATGGTTCTTTTTAGTTGTTTTTATGCTGTATAAAAATGATAGGGAAGGAGAGAGAGAGACATGTGCATCTTTGGGAGATTTGTGGAAGCATGAACAAAAAGCCCCCAAACTCAGTGGAAGATGTAAGCAAGCAAGGATCATTAAGGTTTTAAAAATTGTTCCACTTGCTGACTTTAGGTGAAGAGCTGCCATTGCTCACACAAAATGGAGGATGGGCCTGTCTGTACAGTAGCTGCTCCACTTAAATCTCAACTCCTTGGGGGATCACTCTACAGATGTAAGTGAGGCAGCATAATAATATCCCTCCTAGCTCTTTATTTGCTTGGCAATATGTAAGGATCTGTCTTGGCTTGTTTCTAACTTTCTATCAGTTCACTTTTCAAGTTGCTGAAGGCAGTTAGAAGGTTATAAAAGTTCAAGCTTGTTTATGTTAGTTTTTCTTTTTCCTTCCTTTTATCCCCATCACCCTTTTTGAATCTTTAGAAGGCAATGGGTTGGGCATACAGCATAGATGGCACTTGAAAGGGGTTTTGGTACCTAAGGGCTGTATGCTGAAGTCAGTTTCTGACCAATTACATTCAATTAACTAATCTTAAACCATTACAGATTTTTCTCTGTATTTTTTTTTGTCCTCTCCCAGCTCCAGCTCTCCCCCAACCTTACATACATGTACAAAGCCTTCTCTGTAATTCTACAATGTCATGCAACTCAGGACTTTTTTTCTCAGTTTGTGAGTTCTGCAATTCCTCTCAATGCATCAGTTATAAGATAGAGGCCAAACATTTCAACATAACCTAAGGCCCAATTTCTACCCTCACATCTCTTTTATGTTCAATTCTTCATTCGGAAAGATTTTCATTTCCTAAAATCTATTATATTATTTATTGATTTTTCTTATATTTTTAAAATTTATTTTAAAAAGTGCATCACATAGTTGACATAGTCGATCATAATATATTTGTGTCTAGATGAGTAAAAGAAAATTTATTAAAAATATAGAAATAAAAATAATAGAGAAATAGAAAGTAGGGCTGGAGCAATAGCACAGTGGGGAGGGAATTTGCCTTGCAGATGACCAACCTGGGTTTGAGTTTCAGAATCCCATATGATCCCTAAGCTTGCCAGGAGTTAATTTCTGAGTGCAGAGCCAAGAGTAAAGCCTGAATGCCACTGGGTGTGGCCTAATTATTAAAAATAAAAAAGAATAAAAAAGAAAGACTAAAAGAAAAAGTACAGTTGCAAACACACTTTTGAAAATTATTTTATCTCCAATGAAGTCATTAATAAATTGGCATAAGGTTTAATAAGTTCTTGTTGTTAGCAGTTCATTCTGTTAAATTAGGATGTTTCCTTATGGATGACAGCATCAAACAAATGAATTTTTCCATAAATTTAAAGCACTATTACGGATATCATGATTTTTAGGGGCATGTACTGAGCTGCCAGGCCTCCCGGAAGAAGTAAATTATGGGAGAGAATACCCACACTCCCTCCCCAAAACCCTGATGATATCAGCCCCCAAACTGATGAACCTGAAGTGTGGCCATATTGATTTCTCTAAGGAGAATCATAGAGGGTCAGTGATGAGGCAGGGCCATGGGAGAAAAGATGTTTCAAGAGGATGGCGGCAGCAAAAATGGATTTGGCAGTGTGCGGGCCTGAGATTCTCTCCTCTTGAGAGAGTTAGCATTAGGCTGTGTCAGCCATAATCTTTCACAGTTCGGTTTACATCTTGTTCTTTATTTTGTTTGTTTTGGGGGCACACTGTTGCAATTCAGTCCCTGAAGAGGTTGACTGATGGAGGGATGGAGGATGAGGCCTTTCTCTTCCAGCTCCGAGCAGGCGTCTGCCACCCTGTCTAGCCGACGGTTCTGAGGTGAAACGGCGGGTAAACAGCTCGCAGACAGTCAGGCTTGTGGAAATATTAGCTTTATTAGGTGGACAAGACTGAAGTCTGAAGACTCAGCCTCAGTTCCAGCAAAAAAGCCCCTCGCCTTCCACAGACCCTTGTTTTTATCTCCCAGAATCAGATACCACCCAATGGTGGGATCAGATACCAACCAATGGTGTCCCTAGGGTGGGGACAGAATGCCAGGTCACACCCTAGGGTAGGGCACAATCACCGATCAGGTTAGGGTAACATAGTAATTCCCTAAAATATTTACAAACACAACAGCACACCAAAACAGGGGTTACTCCAGGCTATGCGCTCAGAAATAGTTCCTGGCAGGCTTGGTGGACCATATGGGATGCCAGGGATTGAACCCAGGTCTGTACTGGGTCATCCATGTGCAAGGCAAAAACCCTACTGCTGTGCTATCACTCTGGTCCCTGTTTACATATTGTTCGAGAAAAGAGTGAGTCTATTGTAGCTGGCCCAGTTCAATCATGTTGGCTAGGATTTTTATTGTTCTGTTTCCTTCCTTCCTTCCTTCCTTCCTTCCTTCCTTCCTTCCTTCCTTCCTTCCTTCCTTCCTTCCTTCCTTCCTTCCTTCCTTCCTTCCTTCCTTCCTTCCTTCCTTCCTTCCTTCCTTCCTCCCTCCTTCCCTTCCTCCTTCCTCCCTTCCTTCCTCCCTTCCTTCCTCCCTCCCTCCCTCCCTCCCTCCCTCCTCCTTCCTTCCTTCCTTCCTTCCTTCCTTCCTTCCTTCCTTCCTTCCTTCCTTCCTTCCTTCCTTCCTTCCTTCCTTCCTTCCTTCCTTCCTTCCTTCTTTCTTTCTTTCTTCTTTCTTTCTTTCTTTCTTACTTTCTTTTTATCTTTCTTTTCTTTCATCTTTCTTATTTTATTATTATCATTTTTATTTTTATTTTTAGGGGTCACCAATGCCACACTTAGCTATTCAGAAGCAAGGATAGAGAATAATATATAATATTTTGAATTGAACTCAGGGTCTTGCACATACTAAGCATATGCGCTAAACCTGAGTTATATATCTGACTATATTATTGTTTTCTTTCAGATCTTTGTACAATATCATGTGCTGGCCTGCCTTTAACTTTCTCTCTCTACTTCCTCTCTCTGGAGCTGTTTCTTCATTTTTGCTTTTACTGCACCCAGACTTCAGGTCTTGTTACTGACCTGGCTACCTTATTATTATTATTATTATCTTGAATTTTTGTGGGGCACACCTTGACTCTATTCTCAGGAATCACTCCTGGAACTGCTTGAGGAACTGTACTGGATATGGAGATTAACCTAAGCAAATGCCTTTCCTATTGTACTTTCTCTAGCCCTTGCTTTCTTATTGAGACCTGTATTAGCGAGAATAATTATCTGTGGTCTATCTTCCAATTGCAGCATAAGAGTTCATAAGGAGAGAGCCTCACCTGCCTTTGATTATGTGGTCTGACTTTAGGAGTTCGAAAGTAGACATTACTGATGTCTCACCACTATCTGTTCTCCCCTTGTATAACTAGAGAAAAATAGTAAATTTTAGCATAAGATTAAGGAAACTATCACACTCTCACAATATTTATCTACCATAGTTTGTTATTACCAAGTGATTAAATTTTATTCATTAGTCTGTGAGTAGAAATAGCATAAACCACATGAAATAAGGGGCTGACACCAATCTAACTACACTCAGTATAGCAGAGCTATTTCCAAATTGAACCTGAAAACATGATTCCAATGGCTGAAAAGTATCATTTCACTTTATTGATGTAATCATATTTTGTTGTCTTTATGTTACACCATGAATAAAGATTTTATAGGTAGGTAGTAAATAAATTTTTTTCTGAAGAATGATTACATGATGACCAAATAAACTTCCTTATTTTTTCCTGATGTGTTTAGTTTTTGTCTTTGTTTTTTTCTCATTTTGGAACAGAAGAGTCACTGTGTATTTATACAAATACTTGCATGTAAATGCACATGTAAATCATATGCAAATCATATATAGAGAGATAGAAGCAAATGGACAGATATAAACAGAGAAAAGAGAACTTTAAGATAACAATGAAGTTATTGTTCATGCTTTCTTGCTATTTGCTGAAACCTAATTTTTAGTGTTCACAAATATTCTTTGATAGGTACTATTATCAGCTCCATTTTAGAGGTGGACAATAGATGATAAATAATTGGTGGACAGAGAGGCTAAATTATTTACTTAATTTCTTTCACAAAATGTTGTGAGTCCTTCTAGGCCTGGCCTAAGTGCCACCTCGGGTGGCCTGCCGTGGGTTCCGGGGGGAACTCTATTAGAGGTCTCCAGGCTTCCCCCCCCTCCCTACTCTAGGGAGGAGGAGCACAGGGAGGGACTGGGCAGATAGCTGGCTTCCGGCATTTTGATCCTGGAGGCCTGCTCTTCCCAGGTATGGGGTTAGGGGACACCCTATACTGGAGGCATTTTCCCTAGCTTGGGGGATGCTGCGAGGCTTGGCAGGCCTCCAGCCATTCCCCTAATTACCCCCCCCCCCCACCAACTCCAGGCCTTTCCTGGTTGCCGGCCCAGGTGAACTCTATCGTGGTCCTCAGGCTTTCCCCCTTTCTCTCCCGACACTAAGGTGGGGGGGCACATGGGGTGGATGGCGGGCCAATGCAGCACTGGTGTATGTCAGGACATTACCTCGTGACAACCACTGGTATTTTTTTTTTCTCTCATTGGTCCCCATTTCAAAAACCACGTGGGGGCCCTAATGGGAGGATGCACTCTCAGTTTGGGAAGAGACCAGGTCGGGTGGGGGTACCATATATTTCCAAAACAAAAATGAGAGGATGAACTCTCAGGCTGGGAAGGGGCCAGTACTCTTTACCTACTTGTTTACTCCCAGTGGCCTCTTGGCCTCTTCCTTCTCTCATTGTGTAACTGTGGTTGATATCATACTAGGTTTTTGATTAATTCCCATCAACGGTGACAATTGAGTCCACTGTCTTGTGTTAGATTGTTTATTTTCCCCACTTTTTATCTTTTCTCCTCTTTATAAGGTATTTTGGTGAAAGAGTCCCTCTCTATCTTTCCTTCCATTTGTTATTTGTTAAATAAGAAAGTTTGTACAAGTGTCCCTCCATTTAATGTTTATATAAGAACCAAGTCAATTGGATTGTTGGACTTGTTCTAGCATCCCCATAGGCTCCAATCTTGCCATGTGATACTGCTCTTCCTTTGCATAGGCACATTAAAATGGGAAATTATATACAAACACATTCTTATCTTATAGAGATCGTAACACACAAATTTTCTTAAACAGTGACAATTGTGTCCACTGTCTTAAATTAGATTGTTTATTTTCCCCACTTTTTATCTTTTTTTCTCTTTCAATAAGGAATTTTGGTGAAAGAGTCCCTCAGTTTAATGCTAATGTTTGAACTGGGTCACGGGGATTGTTGGACTTGTTCTTGCGGTCCCCTTATGTGCTGATAACGCTAGTTGGCATTATTCCTTGTTTACATGGGCACATTAAAATGGAAAATACTATACATACAAATAAGTTCTTATCTAATAGAGATAGGAACATATAAATCTTGTGGTGCAATGAACATTGACATTATGACCTGGCACAGGCCTCAGAGGTTTGGGCATTTTCCAGTCACCCTTGAACCAGGGAAGCCATCTATGAAACATCCAAAGTTGTCTATGACATGACTGGGAAGCAATCTTCTACCAGGAAAGACCCTACTGCTGCTCTGAAATCTATTTACTCAAAAGAGTCTTCCCTTAACACTGAGAAGATTTAAACAACAACAACAACCTGCGTACTGGACAGGGCTTTCTGCATTGCCCTTCAATTGTGAGTTGAAATTAGACACCGCTCCTTACCATCCTGACTTCAATGTAGGATATACAGATTCCAGGATCTTCAGTACAGAAACATGATACTAACAACAGAGACTGTGAAAAATATAACTGTATGGGCACTACAGACAATGACCGGTGTTGCATTAAATAATTAACGATGGGGCTGGATGGCGGTGGATTTCTCTCCGTGCCATTCCAGTCCACGTGGCTTTGCAACCTCCATGCAGTCGGCGAGTCCCAGGCCCAGGTGAAATCACTCACTCACAGTCAGGCGTCAGGAAGCAACAACTTTATTCAAGCCCTAGCCACCACGTGTGTGTGGCCTATTCATAACCTTTTAAGCACAGCAATATTTTGCTAGCCCTGCATCTTATTTTCTGTTAGCCATCTTCCCTTTGGGCTTCATGCTGGTCAAAGACCAGAACACAGAAACCCAGAAGCCAGAGCACACAGCAGCGCAAAAAGGGCAAGGAGCCAAAAGGGCCGAATTCCCTTGGTTCAAGCCTTATCTAACATTTCCAAGACCCCTCCCAGGAATGGGAGGGTCTCGCAGGTAAGGTTACACCTACTATCCGGTTCCCAAGACCCCTCCCAGAAATGGGTGGGTCTCAGGGTCTCAAATAGGTATACCCACATTTCCTCCTTTTCTTAATATTTTTATGTACCAACATAATAGAGTGAAAATTAATATACCAGCCCTTTTCAAAAACATATTTTTGCAAAATATACTTTACACCTGTAACCTAAAACTCTATCAATGCTTTTTTACCAAGCACTATTTCGGAACTTTCATGTTCCTATACTTTTAAACTATATTGGGGGAACTTTATGGTTCCTATACCTTTTCTATACACAAGTACTGCAGCATACATGCATAACATACATTTTAAAAACAGGCTAAGTACATTAAAATACACAGTAAAACATTTTGCAATAGAAAATATTAACTATGAAAGACAACAAAACACAGTTAAATCATAAAGAAAATGACTAAGACAAAGATGCAGGTGGTTAGAAATTCGATGTTAAACTGTATTACCTCCCTTTTATTTTTATTTTTTAACCACTAACTAACTAAAACTTATCCCATCACCAACTATGAGTAAAATATAACTACCCACTAATTTCCTACACCTAAAACCATAGTTCAGATGATTAATTTGTCCCACGCTGATCTCACCATGTGGCTTTTGTAAACTTAAAGTTTAGATGCTGGTTTGTTTCACGCTGATCTCACCACGTGGCTTCCTTTCATAATTTTAGGCCCCGCAGACGGTTCTGTTGACCATGAGGTTGCAGGTTTGCTTCTGCTGTTTCACCTTTCCAGGCTTGCAGCGGAGCAAAAGCTGAGCTGAGCTGAGCCGAGGCGTTTTTGCTTTTGGGCTGATAGGAGCTTTTCGCCGCTTTTTTCCTCCGGGCAGCACTTAGCAAGCCAGTTTTTGGCCACACCTCACAGGGCGCTTTTGGATGTTCAAAGTTCAAAGTTATTTAAACTAAAAGTTCAGTCCGAAATTTTCAAAGTCGAAATCCAAATTCAAGCTGCAGGTTATATTTAGAAAATCAGTCCACTTTAAATACAGTCTTTTTTTTCTCCGTTTCCAATTTAAGCTTTTAATCAGTTTTTGTAGAGGCCGAGGTTTTTGTTTTTTGTAACAAAGTTTTAGTTCTGGGCCTGGGCCTGGGCTGGAGGTGATGCAAGCTTCCACCTCTCTTGTTTCAATGGCCTTTGAACCCCCAGATGGGGTGTCGGCCATCTTTGAACATGGCTCCACGTGGCCATACACTTTGGGCTGACTGCATGTGAACAGAGCGAAAATCAAACAGAAGAACAGAAATCTTACCATATTCGCTGTTTTCTTGGGTTCAGGATTTAGGCTCCTGTTCAGGCGCCAAGATGTTGCATTAAATAATTAACGATGGGGATGGTTCGGGCGCCATTTGTTGTGTTAAATAATTAATGATGGGGCTGGATGGCGGTGGATTTCTCTTCGTGCCATTCCAGTCCACGTGGCTTTGCAACCTCCATGCAGTCGGCGAGTCCCAGGCCCAGGTGAAATCACTCACTCACAGTCAGGCGTCAGGAAGCAATAACTTTATTCAAGCCCTAGCCACCACGTGTGTGTGGCCTATTCATAACCTTTTAAGCACAGCAATATTTTGCTAGCCCTGCATCTTATTTTCTGTTAGCCATCTTCCCTTTGGGCTTCATGCTGGTCAAAGACCAGAACACAGAAACCCAGAAGCCAGAGCGCACAGCAGCGCAAAAAGGGCAAGGAGCCAAAAGGGCCGAATTCCCTTGGTTCAAGCCTTATCTAACATTTCCAAGACTCCTCCCAGGAATGGGAGGGTCTCGCAGATAAGGTTACACCTACTATCCGGTTCCCAAGACCCCTCCCAGAAATGGGTGGGTCTCAGGGTCTCAAATAGGTACACCCACAACCGGGATTAGACAAACTAGTTTGCCTGGAGCCTAGAAATGGTCTTATGTCAGGAAACTTCAGGGGTAGAGTCTCTGTGTACTTAGGCCAAAGTTTTTACTTTCCATGACCCCCATACTTTGGTGGGCCCATGCAAACGGGAATTGTCACTGTAACATTGTTTTTACAGTGCTCCTCTGATTCTAAACCTTTAAGAAACTACTAGTAAAAATATCTGGAACTTCATATATACTTTTAGTTACTAGCATTCTGGGGGATAAAGGGGGGAGATAAGGGATATATGCTTGGGAACAGGGATGAAGGGAGGAGAACACTGGTGGTGGAAAGGCCCTCATTTATTGTCACTGTGTACCTTAAATATCATTGTGTAAGATTTGTGAAAAAAATAAATTAAAAATGCCTCTAATAATGTAAGCCATTATGATCAAAAATTGTGTTTTAATCAGAAATGTTCTTTTACTTACATGTATTATTATATTATGTTATTATATTATACGTTATGTTTTGATTCTATATTATGTTATGTTAGTTCACCTCAATATGTTAATCAATTTTGTCTCTTGAATAAATTCTTACAATAAAAAAATGCAGGTGAAAAAAATAAAGTTGTGAATCCTGTGGCCAGAGAGGTGGCACAAACAGTGAGATGTCTGCCCTGCGTGCTCTAGCCTAGGATGGACCACTGTTCAATCTCCCGGCATCCCATATGGTCCCCCAAGGCAGGAGTGATTTCTGAGTGCATAGCCAGGAATATCTCCTTGGTGTCACTGATTTGGCCCCAGAACAAAAACAAAAACATAAATTTGTGATTCCCATTTATAAATCCAAGTAGTCTATTTAAGAGCTTGAATGTCTATATCTGTGCATTGTATTTATTTATTTATTTATTTTTGGTTTTGGGGCCACACCCGGTGATGCTCAGGGGTTACTCTTGGCTCTGCGCTCAGAAATTGCTCCTGGCTTGGGGAACCATATGGGACGCTGGGAATTGAACCTAGGTCTGTCCTGGCTCAGCTGCATGCAAGGCAAATGCTCTACCATGTGCGTTACCAGTATGGCCCCTATAAGTGCTTTTTAAAAGAATAAAAATGAACAAAATTACAGAATGTCATACAGAAGAAATGTTAGGACACATCAAATCTAGTTTCTTCATTGTTACAGATAAGTAATGTGAAATCTAGACTATATGTTTCCACTGATATATACTGGTAAGATAAACAGGGTAAGAACTTATATTTGTTTTTCTAAATCAAATGTTCCCAATTTTGTTTAAATTACTGCCCCATTTTTAGAAAACCAAGTCAAACCAAATCAACTCACCCTGGAAATCTACCTACTTTTAGTGAACTAACAATTGTACATGAAGTTTCTATTGACTCATTGGATTATTCTAGCAATCCCCCACCTCCACAAAGGAGATATAACCCAATTGGTGGGTGAAAGGTGGGGGCACTGTGTAAATTAAGGTTAAAATTTTAGTAATCTCCTAAGGCATTAAAATCAAAATTTAGGACTCCCTTATTTTTATTGTCTTCATTCAGCTCCATGGGCTTCAAAAAATTCTAAGATAAACAAGTTGTAAAAAATAACAGGATAAATTATTAATAGTTGCCACACACTTAATATTGTTATCCAGATTGGGTTGGAATACATGACTTAGATTTAAGTTATAGTAGACCTTTTTACTTTTCCTGTTGCACAGCTCCATCATATAAATCGGGACTTAGGATTTTCTATAACTTCTTGAAGGAAACGAGATGGAGGACCCACAACACATGAATAGATCTGAGAAGAAAAATGAACTTTGACCAATTTCACAAATGGGGCAAAAGGAAAAGCAAGTAAGAAGAGAATGTGTCTGCCCCATGTGGGGTACTTCCCCTTTGCCTGAGTAAATCAGTATACTGATACCTGTGTTTAAAATATGATGAATTTGTCTCAGAAGAATCTGGTTATGCTTCTATTTTTTTATTTTTTATTTTTTTGCCACACCTCTTGACACTCAGGGATTACTCCTGGCTATGTGCTCAGAAATAACTCCTGGCTTGAGGAACAATATTTGACACAGGGGGATCTAACCCTGGTTCATCCTGGGTCAGCCTCTTGCAAGGCAAATGCCCTAACGCTGTGCCTCTGCTCCAGCCCCATGGTTATACTTTTATAAAATGAAGAAACCTTTCTCGTTGTGTCATTTAGTTGTTGATCTTGAGAGGACCAAAAATGTTTTTATTCTTCTACATTATGTATTAATATATCTCATTATCTATTCCAAGTCCAAGCAGAGTACAAACTCTCAGAAATACTTATAATAAATAAAGATGTCTGAACTACAATCAAAGCCAGCAGAAACTAAGTAATAACTCACAAACAGAAACAAAAAAATGGTCTGGGGAATGGCATACTCAGTTATATAGAAAGCTTTGTGAAAAGCTAATGGTATAGTTAGTAGAAGACTCAATGGGCCCTCAGAAAGGTAGATTCAATTCAAAATGACTTCTTCACAGGAAGTAAAATGTAAGTTGATTTTGGGGAGGAATTTAAGTGAGAGATAAAGGCAGACAGAAGAGGTGGACAAACCATGAACTCTTGCAAAATTTTAGCATATTTGCAGAATGAAAAATATGTGTTTATTTTGAATAAGTTGTGTTGAGGTGAGGGGACACAAAAAGTTTGGATAGGTGGTAAATAAAGTCAATAAAGTAATAAATAAGCTGGGGAATTTTATTAACTGTTTTGTCCAAGTAAGTTTTGGCACATCCAACTGAGCACTGTTTAGTACATTAGATGAGTATCACCCAAGATTGTCCTTGGGAAATTTCCAAAGGCAGCATTGGGAAGTGCTTACCACCCCCCAAAGACTAAAGTAAGTATTTATTAGTCAAAATTTAGTGGAAGCTCAGAAAACAGATGGCTTGAATGGGGCTATAAAGTAGGAAAGGAATTCCTCACTAAAGAGGTAGTAATAAAATAATTAAAAAAAATAAACAATAGCTCCTATTTCTGAGACTTTCATAGGTGATAAATGTTCTTACATAGACCATTATATTCTCATACTATAATATTGGAGTGGTTGTATTGATTTTATTCGTTACATAGATGGAGTGACCTGTCCTAGCAACCTGACCAGTTGCTAAGGGATAGAACAGCAACTCTAGATCAAGACTGTGTGCTCCCCCAAAATAGATACTCTTACCTTACAACTCAGAATTGTGAAATGCACTTTAATGTCAGGCAAAATGTGGAGATGCAGAGAGAGGGATCACACATTTAATAAAACCCACAGCACTGGCCACCTCTTGAGTTCTCAGGGACGATGTCCCATTAGGAAGCCCGCAAAACTACAATGATTATAAAATGGGTCTCCAGGAGTCTGCTCTTATGTCCCTAATGCATTCTCCCAAAGAACCTGCTGTAATCTATTCCAGGAGACAGAAATTTACCAGGAAGCTGCAAAGGGAAATTTATTTTAAAAAAAGTGCACCAAAAAATAAAAGTGAAACAATACTTGAAGCTGATGGTTGAACAAAGTAGGACATAAAATAATTATTTAAGTTTGTAGAGAGTGCCCAATTTTTTCCTATTTATAATGAAAGCCACTGATGTAATAAAAAACTCATCATATAAGCAGTTATTTCTACAAATAGAGTAAGTGACGCTTTAGATATTCACATGTGTTATAAATGTCATTGATAAATTAAGAGTTTTCAGATGTCTATCTAAAAATAGAGGGAAAGCCAGAGGGAGAGAGGAGGAAGACATAGACTGACTAATTCAACCAAGCCAAGGAAAACTATTCTTGCCCCATTAAGTCTCCTATTTGTAAGCAGTGCAAGTTATATCTGATTGTGATTTGTGTCGTTTTTTTCCTTCTATTTATGGCAGATAGAGGCAGGAAGTATATGTGGTGAAGAGAGAAAATAGAGGAGGGAGGAAGGAGAGAGTAAAAGTGAGGGAGGGAGAAGTGAAGAGAGAGAGATCTAGAGAGGGAGGATATAAAGTAGGAAAGAAGAGACACAGAAAGAAGTAAAGAAAGACACAGAAGCAGAGGTAGTAGAGAAGGAGATAGAAATATGGAAAGATTAAGAAATTTTAATCTGTAAAAATAAAAATAATTCTCTTCTGCATGTCACTTTGCAGGTAAAAAAAGTCTTGAGGATATTACACAATTTCATCTAGATTTTGCGTTATTTTGGTATTAGGGAAAATTGCAGAAAGAAATCTGAGACGTAAATCAAATGCTAGTGGTGCAAATTGCAAGACTTTATATTCGTATACATCTTTGCATAATGTACTTTATTTAAAGACCATGTATCACATATTGAACACAGCGTGAACATAGTTGATTATATGTTTTATCCAGGTAAATGGAAATGAAATTTTAAGGAAGAAAATAATGAAAGGAAAAAGGAAACAAGAAAGTAAAAGAGTACAATAAAAATATCTTGAAAATGATTTAATTTCACATAGGGGATATTAAGTTATTGCCAGAGGTTTAGTAAACTCTTGCTGATAGCTGATCATTTAGTTAACTCATCAAACTAAAGGCACTTCTTTTATTGTACCACGAGAGGTGCTTCAGACCACATTGGCATCTAGGTTGGTGTGTTCTACAGGAATGACAGTATTCAGGATTTTTTTTTTTCACAAAGCAGAATATATAGCCACAGAGTCCAGGAATTCCAAGCACTAGTAAGCGACCTATGTTTGGCTACCAGGCCTTCCAGACTTATGCGAAGGTGAGAAGGTGTTTGTATGTGGGGTGTGGGGTGTCCACACTGACTTCCAAAAAATGCCCTGGAGATGTCAGTTCAGATACTGATAGACCTGGAGTTTTGGTTGGATTGATGTCTCTGGAGGAAGCTGTAAAGGAGTGGTGAAGCAGAATCACTGGTGGGGCAGAGGTTACGGGTGAGAAGCGCAGCAGGTGTGGCTTCTATAGGGCAGGGACTTGACCTGCCCTCCCGACCAAGATTGCCAGCTTTCGGCAGCATGGTTGTTGTACTCATAATTTTTCTCAGTGAATCTATGAAGTTAACTGGTTGCAGACATGGCAATTGCATTTAAAACATTTTTTTTAATTAAAGAGAATTAGAAAGTTCTGGGGGCAAATATTGGGGATAGCAGTTTAGAAGGAAAATGGGACTGAAACACTAACAAAGTTTAGTATCCACCATTTGATAGTGGTATTAATTATGTCACCAATTTTGGTATTCCTGGTTGCCCTGGTAATGACTCTAAGACCCATTTTATTATTGAAGGATCTGGGAGGTTGAGTAAACCTGGGAATTCTGGAATGGATTACTAAAATGGATTTATTCATTTAAATTTCTTGATGTGTGAGACCCCCTTTTTCAGTACTTTAATCCTAGAAAGATTTTACATTTTATATATAAACTGGACTTCAAAGTTGGAGCATTCAAGCCAGAGGTAATCTTCTGGGTAACAAATTTAGTGGCAGGGATTTACTTGCTCGCCTTGCAGACTATTGACTTCACCTTACATCTGGGATGTTTCTGAGATTCCTACACTACAGCAGGTCTGTTACTACTGATGTTAGTATAATATTTTCTCTCGTCCCTCTTGCAATCTACACTGAAGCCCTCTAGCAATAAGAAAGCAGAAGAGGTTTCTTCTATGGCTAATCCTCCTTTTCAATACCCTCCTCCTGTTCACTTTATTACTTCCTTACTTTCTGATTTTTTTTTTTTACTTCCATTTCCTCCTTCATCTCACTGGTCATTAAAGTTATAAACCTTTTCTTTTCATTTTCCACCAGGTTCATCATGTTTATTGTAATACATTCCAAGGCATTTTGCATCTGCTTTTCAACTTTTTAAGTATAAAATTTTAATCGATAAAGATAACACTTCCTTAAAGTAAAATTAACTGAACAAATTTGCAGTTTATAAACTAGAGCGTG
The DNA here is from genome assembly GCF_024139225.1 of Suncus etruscus. Taxonomy (NCBI): domain Eukaryota; kingdom Metazoa; phylum Chordata; class Mammalia; order Eulipotyphla; family Soricidae; genus Suncus; species Suncus etruscus. The sequence goes on from NC_064852.1 coordinate 4,504,075, forward strand.
AAAAGTCCCATCTTTTTTACCCCCAAATATTTATATTTATCATGTGTTCAGGAGAGAGTATTCCATGGCTAGTGACATCTCTACCCGACTTATACCTGGGTTGGTATTCCAATTTTTCTACTTCCAAACTGTGTGACTTGGGGCAAGAGAGTCAACTTCTATGTGTTTAGTTATATCAAGTGACAATTGGTGACTCAGTGACGTGTCTTGTGTCTCAGGATAACTGGTGAGAATTCAGTGAAATAAGGTGAGTTAGCCCAAGACACACATTGAAAACTTGCTTGTGTTAACTCTCCGTAATTTATTTCTAGTGACATAGATGGAGATGAACCACCAGGTAATTTTTGATCTAGGGAACTTTTTGCCTTAAAACAGCACGTGGGTCTTTCCTGATGTCTACAGACATGAACTTATCTTTTTAAATGCTTAATCCATTAATGAATGTACCTACTCAGGTCACTGAGAGTAATTAATGTCATAACTCTGACATTTAAATGCTTTCCCAATTATAATATGATTTAAACGGTCCATTTGTTATATGAAGTCCTGCTGGGCTTCATGAGCCCTTAGAAAAGATGAGGAAAAGATTCGGAGATGTTTTGCTTAGACTTTCTTGAGCTGTCTGGTTCTCCTGACACCTGATTCAACAATGGCTTATCTTGAATCCCTGGGCATACAAAGATGAATCCAGTACAGTATGGAATGGAGATCTCTGAGAGTGTTATAGAAGCTCTTGATGGAGATAATATAGAGGCGGTGAAATACTATACATGACTAAAAGAAAGTTGAAGTTGTCATGAAAGTTAGGTAGAAAACATCGAATCCACTTATTTACTATATATAAATGTCTCAAGTTTTTGCTACTTTTAATACTTTGTGAGAATAAAGATAGTTGAGTCTAAATCTCTTAGAATGTGAAGATGACCTAGCACTGGGAAGTGCCTAGTTGGTTTTGTGGATGACTCATCTATGTCTCCTGTATTTCGGCACATAGCCACAGCAAAATACCGATATCAGAAACCTCAGAACCTCATTTTTTCTAAATAAAATAAAACAATAAAGGGAGAGGAAGAAAAGTGCTGACATTGTTTTTGTACAGAATAGTGTGTTTGTTTCATTTCATTGTAGGCTCAAAGGAATTCAAGGGAGAAAGAGGTGAAGAAGGAAAGAATAAAAATGTTAGAGGGGTATGGAAACCCCAAGATATGGCACCTGTCATGTAGAAAGTCATTTCTCATCTAGGCTTACTTTTATTATTTTTGGTTTGTTTTTGGGTTATACCTGGCTCTGCACTCAGAAATCACTCCTGGCTGGCTCTGGGGGTGCTATATGGAATGCCAGGATTAGAACCACGGTCCGTCCCGGGTTGGCTTCGTGCAAGGCAAAAGCCCTACTGCTGTGCTATCTCTCCAGCCCCTCGGCTTACTTGTAAAGTTTACCACTCAATTATGTGCTGTCAAATTGCAGACACCATAATCATGTGTCTTCTGGCACCTAAAAAAGAATATTAAAACCATGGGCTAGGCCTTCTTTGTATAACTTACTGTCATTCATTGTTCAAAATCCTTCTCTGTATTTTCTTTCTTTCTTTACAAATAAAGTATTTTTTAAAATTTAAGCCACCATCGTTTCTCTTCTCATAGTTAAAGTTCAAAAACAGAGGCTCAGGAATATTTGTTTATAACCATCTAAAATATTCCTTCATTTTCTTGCAGTAGTAAAAGTTATATTAAATCTAGATATACAATGCTTCACAGATAAATTAATTCTAAATAATCTTTCCCAAATATTATTCTTCAAAGGTAATTAAGAAAACTACATATATATTTGGACTGATTCACACATTAGGGAAGTTTGTCTGCCTGTCTGCATATCTAGCATCTATCTATCTATCTATCTATCTATCTATCTATCTATCTATCTATCTATCTATCTATCTATCTATCTATCTATCTATCTATCATCTATCTATCTATCTATCTATCTATCTATCTATCTATCTATCTATCTATCTATCTATCTATCTATCTATCTATCTATCTATCTATCTATCTATCTATCTATCATCTATCTATCTATCATTTATCTATCATCTATCTATCATCTATCTATCTATCTATCTATCTATCTATCTATCTATCTATCAATCATCTAACCTATTTCCTATCTATATATCTTCTAGGTTATGTGTATATATGAAACATAATATGAAGAACATTTTTTGAAAATCTATTTTGAGATGAAAGAATATTGCTGTTGAGACTTCCATAACCTTCTTAACAAGCTAGTGGTATTTAAAAAAACATACATCCACCAATTAAATGGCAATGGTGCTCAAAGTAAGATTGTAAAGAAAAAAATGTAGCTGAGACTTTAACTTTTGGCTTAGGGAAAATGCAACACCCACTGAGTGAACTAAAGAAAAGGCTTCCTACTTACATAACACACAAAAATATATCCAATAGGTGGCTAGGAAACTAAAGAAAAACAATCCAAATCAGAAGAGAAGAGATAGAATAAAAGAAAGGGAGGGTTACTGATTGGGAAGAAGAAATACAATTTTACAAATATAAGAAGAAAAATTATGGCATTACGTTCTGATTCAATGGAGACTTTCACATGAGTGGGTGCTCACTATGTCATTGAAAAATCCAGAAAAGTACAAGGAATATAATTTGAATGTGTATGATTTTTGCTACATCAACCATCAAAACAAGAAGGGATTGTTTAATACCTGGCTTAACTAACAGACTTCAATAGCAGACAAAATTATTTTCATTCCCAAGATTTTAACTTATTACATGTATGACCTTGGATAAGTAAACTTTCCTGTGCTCAATTCACTCATATAAAACATATATGATACATTGGATTAGAAATAATAGAATATGGGCCCAGAGAGATAGCACAACGGCGTTTGCCTTGCAAGCAGTCGATCCAGGACCTAAGGTGGTTGGTTTGAATCCCGGTGTCCCATATGGTCCCCTGTGCCTGCCAGGAGCTATTTCTGAGCAGACAGCCAGGAGTAACCCCTGAGCACCTCCGGGTGTGGCCCAATCCACCCCCCAAAAAAAAGAAATAATAGAATATCTTATGTGTGGAAATTTAGCAAAACATCTTTATAAAGTATGCATTCTTTGTTACTTATTATACAATTTACAAATATCACCTTCTTGGTAAACAGTGAATTAATACCTAGAATCCTGCATGTATGTGTTCATTTTGCCATTACTCCCGAAGATTGATCTCAAAAAATAATTCAACCAAAGGATAAAGCTAAGTGCTCATCACTATTGCATTAGCTCTAATTGCTCCTAAAATAGAACAAGTTAAATGTCCATCAGAAAGAAAATAATTCATGGAAAATTATGATATAGCAACATAATGGGGTATTATGCAACCATTACAATGATAATTGTGACATCGTGAACAAATGCTTATAATTTAATGTTAAATGAAAAAGTGACATATACAGTCTGACTAGCTTTCTAAAAATATGCATGCACATTGGCACGTACTGGCATCTTATGTGCAAAAATAAAATATGTATGAATATGCATGTAAACACTTTTTATTGAATAAATTGTTTCTTAATATTATTTGGAAATCTGGCCAGTAATAAAAATATGAAGTCGATGGCAAGAGAGACTCATATAATTCACCTCAATGAATTTGTGATCAAAGCAGATTTGGGTAGAAATATGCCTACTGGAAGTTTTTAGACATTTATATAGGCAGCATATATACATACTAAGCACGTAACTGATACCTATAGAATTTTACCATGTACCATGTACTATAACCCAAGCACTTAATTCAGCTTATGCTAAGATTGCTTACGGTAACACTATTTTATAGATAACTAAAGAAAAGTGCTGCTACACTTTTCAGGGTTTTTGCTTCAGGGGGTTTCAGGGCTTCCAGGTTTATGGGTGTTTCCTAAAGGATAACCAGACCCTTTGCTCTCCTCCCCAGTGCTTAGAGGTCCATGTGATGCTTGGAATCAAAACAAGGTCAGATGCATGCTCAGTGCATGACTTAATACTTGTACTTTCTACTTAGCCAGGATCTAGGAAGTCCTAATTTGTCAAAACTATTAAAACTACTAAATCTACATGCACTGTCTTCAGTAAAAGATAGCTTTAGAGACATGCCATTGATGCAGTCAGATAATCACAAGCATGTATTCTATGTGGATATCTCTGTTTTTGCTGTCTGTAAATAAATAATATTAATATCTTTGGATTTGTATTTTATAAGTTGCGTACACAAGAACGAAATGCGTGCCAAGGGCTTTAAACCATGGCTCACCAGTATTGCAGTCCTCAAGATATGTTTCCAGGGTTTGGAGAGATAGTACAATGGGTAAGACATTTTCTTTGCACACATGATTCAGGTTTAGTTCCCAATACTTCATGTGGTGCCTTGAGTATTCTAGGACTGACTCCAGAGCACAGACCCTGGAGTAAACAAACCCTGAGCAAAGCTGAGTGTGGCCTTCACACACACACACACACACACACACACACACACACACACACACACACACACACACACACACAAAATACATTCCTAACTTCACCTCTCATTCCTTTTTCTGGATCCATCCTAGTTTCCATCTCTTCACAACCCTCTCCTCACAGCTATAAGAATCTCCTTCTAGCATGGCAATCAGATAATCCAAAAAGAGCAAGGATGGAATTCCAGTACTGTTGTCTATTTATAAGGGGAAGGGGTGTTTCTATGGGATCACAGTAAAAGAGTGATTGGGCAAGTGGCTGGTAGTATCTTATAATGGAGAAAGCATATCCTCATTTGGTTTCACTTAAAATTATCAATGGACTTTTAGCTTAAGAGCATCATTTTGTCTACTCTAACTCAAGATCCAAGCTCTTCCGTAAACAGACTAATCCCTTAAAGTCCTATACCATGGGTTGGTACAATGAGTTTGAAAGAAGTTCATTGAATTTCCTACTCCTAGCCAAAGCTTAGTTATCAATAATTCCTACAAATCATGTAGCAGAAGTACTTTCTTCAATGTTTCTGGAAGTCGTAAATACAGTAAAATTGGATACAATTGCTCTCAAGCTATTAACAAATTAGAGAGGACCCAGTAGAGAACAGATGCACATATGTGATGTTGCCACCTGGCCTGAGATCATACATTTTCTACGGCTTTATTTAGGTCACAAAACATACTCTGTGGACACAAGCAATAGTATTTCATCTCTCTCCAATACTACAATAAAACAGCCCTATGTAGGCGCTGTCACCAAGGAGAACTTCCTGTGTGTATGGTCCACACCCATGTTTGTCATCAATTTCTGAGTTTGAAATGCAAGGAGGCCGAAATCTATAGTGATTACCTGTGTGTCCTTCCCCCTAGTCACTTCATTCATTGACTGAATGGAATAAGACCATCACTGCTCACATTGTCCTGAAGAGTCACTCAAGTAATTACCATAAATTTATTTGGGGAGCAGTCCTACTGTCATAGAACCAAAAGGAGGCAAAAGTTGCTGATTTCCTAGAATGAGACTAACACAACCTTCTCAATGCAAAAGTGAGAACTTTATGTTTCAGATACCATATGGGAGTGGGGACAGGACTGGCTGACATTTTGCTGGAGAAGTTTAAGAACCAGATATTTTAATCTTCCTATGAGTTAAGCGCACCTGAACAGCAGGTACTAAAAGTTAGAATCAATATATCTGTATGTATACATTTTTTTCTCAGAAATCTGCCTTTAATCTGCTTCTATTCTCCCTCCTATAAAGGTTTGGTTTAGTTCCCAAAGTTGTGAAATGCCATAGGGTGAAGAAAACTTCTCTCTGATAAATCAGAGCAGGTGTTGTCAGTTCTTTCTTTTACTTTTCGTTTTTTATATTAATAATTTTTATTTTGACCAAAGTGGATTACAAATTGTTCACAGTAGTATTTCAGGTACATAGTGTTTGAATCAGGGGCATTCCTACCACCAATGTTGTCCTCCCTCCACACCCCTATTCCCAGCATGCATCCCATATCGCCCCTCATTTTTCTTTCTTTCTTTCTTTCTTTCTTTCTTTTTTTGGGGGGGAGGGGTTGAGCCACACTCAGCAGCACTCAGAAATCGCTCCTGGCAGGCTCGGAGGACCATATGAGATTCCGGGATTCGAACCACTGACCTCTGCATGAAAGGCAAACACCTTACCTCCATGCTATCTCTTCGGCCCTGTCCCTCCTTTTTCTATTTAAAAAAGAGAAGAGAAAAAAAAAAAACAATCCCAAGCATCATGTGGCATTTGTTATTTTAGAATTTAAAGCATATTATTGAATGCATAGAACTCAAAATGAGAATAAATATTTTATTTTTGTCCCAAACGAGTAAGTGTGCGATAAGCAAGCTAGAATTTAATGAAGAAACCAAAATTGCTGAAAGTTTTATGTGACAAATTTCTTGTATACACATTTGCAATCAACTTCTCTGAAGCATAGCTTACAATAATAAGACATGTGCCCATTGGAAGAAGGCTAGTCAATGAGTCTCAACAAATGTATATATACCTGTTATTAGTGCTTCACCATCAGAGTATAAAACATTTTCATCTTTTCCAAATTTTATCATGTCTCTTGTCAATTTTCTGCTCACTCAAAGCAACTGTTCATTGATTTCTATTAGATTGAATTATGTTATCTATCACAAAACGTCATGTAAGCAGAATCATATAGAATATGTTCTTTTGTCGACTTCTTCTGCTCAGCTTAATATTCACAAGATGCACTATTTCTATGAATCAGGGTTCTTCATGAAATAGAACCAACAGACTTTGTGTGTGCATGTACAAAGTAAAATGCCTTTTCTTAAGGTGTTACCATACCCAATTGTGAAGGTTAAAAAGACTCAGGCACATTGTTTACAAATTAGAACCTCAGTGAAGCTAGTGTAATTCAAGGGCTGGGAGGCAAACAAGTTAATATTTTTTCAGTTAGGATCTGAAAACCTGAGATTCAGGGTTAATAATAGCAAGAAAGAATTCATATATATTGAAGGTCTAGTAGTTAGGTAGAAAGCAAATGCACCCCAATGCTGCCCTTTCTATTCTATGGGGCTCCTTAAAGTGATGTTACATAGGTTAGGGATATCTGCTATACTGAGTGCAAAAATTCAAATTCTAGTTTTATGGGAATACTAGATAGACATGGTTACTAGATAACCAGGCATCTGGGTACTTTGTCACACAAAGGTTGTCTTGTAAAATTAATTAACACTGGTGTGTTCTAGGTGTTGCTGATACATACTCTAAAGATTCCACATTTTGTTCATTTAATCACATGTTGTTTGGTACCATTTCAACTTTTGTCCATATTTCCAATAAAGTTGTAAGAACACTATGGAGTGGATAAATGAGTTTTCAACTCATTTGATAAAGAGACATTTTCATTTCTATGGGGGAATTTAGAGGAGTAGATATGTGTTTTAATTTGTCAGATAATACCAAATTGCCTTTTTTCTTTTAATTTTTGGCCACACCCGGCAGCATTCAGGGGTTACTTCTGGCTCTTCACTCAGAAATTGCTCATGGCAGGCTCGGGAGACCAAATAGGGTGCCAGGAATCGAACCCAGGTCCTTCCTGGGTCTGCTGCTTGCAAGGCAAATGCCCTACCGCTATGCTATCTCTCCAGCCCCCCAAATTGCTTTCTAAATAATTTTGCCATCTTGCACTTCCACCAGCAATGTTCAATAATAATAGCTAAGTTAATAAATTATTTCTTGATAATTTTATTATTCCTGCTAAAAAAAATGCAAGGACTTCAAAATTTCATGAACTGATTTCAGAACCATTTCTCTGTGAGAAATTGTTTCTTTTTTCTTAATAGAGTAACAAGAAGAGTTATTATACATATCAAATTGATCACCAAACTGCTTTCAGAAATATGAAGTCCTTTAGATTTATGGGTGTTGTAAAAATAAATTCAGTACAGTCATCTAGATGTAGAGTTTAAAATATCATAAATTTGATGGAAAATATTCAAAGAAAGAAATATAGGTAGTATTTTATTAAGCCAGAGAAGCCACTTACTTTCCAACTACAAATAACTGAATGTGGATGGATGCTGTTTTTGTAATATGCTTGTAAGTTCTGATATTAAAGGAAAGCCTGCCACCTTGCCATGGGCTAACTGCAGAAGCATCTAAGTCTATTTGGACTTGACTAACAAATGATACAGATTGTCTAGCTTGTAAACAACAGAAATGGGTTCAGCAAGGTCATGTTTGTGGTTTCTCATTATAGCCACACAGGGAAGTAAGGGTCAGGGAGCTTTGTGGGTCCTCTTTTACAGGAAGATTTTAATTTCATTCAAGGGAATCCATCCTCGTGACAAATTAATCTTCCAAGACCACACCAACTATTACTATCACCTTTGGGGTTAAGGTTTTAAACATATGAGTGTGGGCATCGAGGGAAATATGAATCCTCAGATCACAATGATCACATTGTAGTTATGATCAACTCAGAAAGCAAAAATTAGGAAACTGCAATCAATGCAGACCATTCCAAAACCCATCTTCATGTTCTGTCCTAAATCTCACAAGGAAACAAACTCTCAGAAAGTGATGACTTGTATTTATTTTGCACTTTTCCAAATGCAAAAGCATCACAGGAATTCTATTGAACCCAGTAGGTTCAATGTAAAGGAAACAATCTTTAGAGTTTGCAGGTTATCGAGTCCAAATAGATCATAGTGATATACAAATGTTAACCAAACATTAACATTTGCATAACGAGTCCCCATCCACATTGTTATGTACTGTCTGGCTTGATTAATCGCCTCTTCTGTAAAGTCTGCTAAACAAGAACTCTTTCGAAATAAGTCTAGAGACTGAGGCAGCATTAATGGACTTGACCAAGTCCATAAAGATAATATGACTACCATAAATTTATACTTCTTTATCAAAGACAGAATAAACTTTACCCAAAAAACAAGGTTGAATGAGTGATGATTATAATACCAACTAAAATTTAAATTTAAATGAATATTTCTCATTTTGTGCAATAGTAGGATATTTCTGATCTCAACCATAATGCCACCTAATTTCATTCATTTTTTTTTCACCTTTATGGAGATAGCCTAAAATTCATGATGGAAGTGTGACTCATGTACAATTCCTGATGAACAAAATTCCCAGGGCACAATACACAGTACTTTATTTGTATATAAGAACCTTATTGAGTGTTTCTGAGGCCTAATTAATTACTGTGTATAAAGCAATTCAATATATAAAGATTAAAGGTTTTTTACCAGCATGTGCAGGATCAGTGGCAATATATACACAGTATGTACATTACTAGCAAAAATGACATTCTTACGAGACTCTCATACTGAATTGGAGAGTTTAATTAGTAGAGTACCTGCATATGCTGACATTTCTGAGCTCCACAAGTTCAAATCCCAGCTTATAAACCGTAGTTACTTCACTGATGAATGGATTACAATCATACTAACCTTAGCAATAGCCTAATTTGATCTTGAAGGCAATCTAATGTATTATTAATTTGGGGGTACTGTGTGTATAAAAGACATTTCATTGAGATAATAAGCTACATTATTTGTAAAACTTTACCTCTGGTAGCTTTGTACATTTGAGGAGGAATTTGCATTCCCCTGTCAAGAAAGCTGGTAATGTTTCATTGGATTTGTGTTGAATGCAGGAGTTTGAGGTCAGATGTGAATTTCAACGACTGCCATTTTTTAAATGAACTTAACACCATTTGCAATCATTTTCCTCATATAAAACATTGTTTGGTTGACAATAGATTTAAATGAGTGATTACTAGTATGTTTGCAATATTGTAACTGATATACAAATAAAAGCAGAGAATATCAGGACACTAGATTTCTTAACAAATGTGAATGAATTATTTTTATTATTTTTCTCTTTTCTTTTTCCTTTCTTCTTTCTTTCTTTCTTTCTTTCTTTCTTTCTTTCTTTCTTTCTTTCTTTCTTTCTTTCTTTCTTTCTTTCTTTCTTTCTTTCTTTCTTTCTTTCTTTCTTTCTTTCTTTCTTTCTTTCTTCTCTCTCTCTTTCTCTTTCTTTCTTTCTTTCTTTCTCTTTCTTCCTTTCTTTCTCTTTCTTTCTTTTTTTCTTTCTCTTTCTTCTTTCTTTCTTTCTTCTTTCTTTGTTTCTTCTTACTTTCTTTCTTTCTTTTTCTTTTTTTCTTTCTATCTTTGTTTCTTCTCTTTCTTTCTTTCTTTCTTCTTTCTTTCTTCTTTCTTTCTTTCTTTCTTTCTTTCTTTCTTTCTTTCTTTCTTTTCTTTCTTTCTTTCTTTCTTTCTTTCTTTTTTCTTTCTTTCTTTCTTTCTTTCTTTCTTTCTTTCTTTCTCTTTCTTTCTTTCTTTCTCTCTCTCTTTCTCTTCCTTCCTTCCTTCCTTCCTTCCTTCCATCCTTCCTTCCTTCCTTCCTTCCTTCCTTCCTTCCTTCCTTCCTTCCTTCCTTCCTTCTCTCTTCTTTCTTTCTTTCTTTCTTTCTTTCTTTCTTTCTTTCTTTCTTTCTTTCTTTCTTTCTTTCTTTCTTTCTTTCTCTCTCTCCCTTCCTTCCTTCCTTCCTTCCTTCCTTCCTTCCTTCCTTCCTTCCTTCCTTCCTTCCTTCCTTCCTTCCTTCCTTCCTTCCTTCCTTCCTTCCTTCCTTCCTTCCTTCCTTTCCTTCTTTCTTTCTTTCTTTCTTTCTTTCTTTCTTTCTTTCTTTCTTTCTTTCTTTCTTTCTTTCTTTCTTTCTTTCTTTCTTTCTTTCTTTCTTTCTTTCTTTCTTCTTTCTTTCTTTCTTTCTTTCTTTTTTTCTTTCTTTCTTTCTTTCTTTTCTTTCTTTCTTTCTTTCTTTCTTTCTTTCTTTCTTTCTTTCTTTCTTTCTCTCTTTCTTTCTCTTTCTTTCTCTCTATAAAATTAACACACAGAAATCAATGGCCTTTTTATACACCAATAATGACAGGACAGAAATGGACATTAAGAAAACAACCCATTCACATTAATGTCACACAAACTCAAATACCTTGGAGTCAACTTGACTAAAGGTGTGAAGGACCTATAGAAAGAAAACTATAAAACCTTGCTACAAGAAATAAGAGAAGACACACGGAAATGGAAATCCATACCCTGCTCTTGGATTGGCAGGGTTAATATCATTCACATGGCAATACTCCCGGCTCTGTACAGATTTAATGTGATCCCTCTAAAGATACCTATGACATTTTTCAAAGAAGTGGATCTAACACTTCTGAAATTCATTTGGAACAATGAACACCCACGAATAGCTAAAGCAATACTTGGGAAAAGGAATATGGGATGTATTATTTTCCCCAACTTTAAACTGTAATACAAAGCAATAGTTATCAAAACAGCATGGTATTGGAATAAAAACAGACCCTCAGATCAGTAGAATAGGCTTGAGTACTCGGAGAATGTTCCCTAGACATACCACCACCTAATTTTTGATAAACGAGCAAAAAATCCTAAATGGAACAGGAAAGACCTCTTCAATAAGTGGTGTTGGCACAACTGGCTAGCCACTTGTAAAAAAGCGAACTTAGAACTCCAGCTAACACCACGTACAAAGGTAAAATCTAAATGGATTAAAGACCTAGATATCAGACCTGAAACCATAAAGTATATAGAATGACATGTAGGTGAAACACTCCATGACATTGAGACTAAAGGCATCTTTAAGGGGGAAGCAGTACTCTCAAATAAGTGAAAGCAGAAATAAACAGATGGGACTACATTAAGCTGAGAAGCTTTTGCACCTCAAAGGAAATAGTGCCCAGAATACAAGAGTCACCCACTGAGTGGGAGAAACTATTCACTCAACACCCATCAGATAAGGGGCTAATATCCAAAATACACAAGGCACTGACAGAACTTTACAAGAAAAAATATCATCTAACCCCATCAAAAAATGGGGAGAAAAATGAACAGACACTTTGACAAAAAAGAAATATAAATGGCTAAAAGTCACATGAAAAAATGCTCCACATCACTAATCATCAGGGAGATGCAAATCAAAATAACTATGGGGTACCATCTCACACCACAGACTTTGGAGCACATCACAAAGAATGACAACAAGCAGTGCTGGCGGGGATGTGGAGAGAAAGGAACTCTTTTTTTTTTTTTTTTTTTTTGGTTTTTGGGCCACACCCAGCGTTGCTCAGGGGTTACTCCTGGCTGTCTGCTCAGAAATAGCTCCTGGCAGGCATGGGGGACCATATGGGACACCGGGATTTGAACCAACCACCTTAGGTGCTGGATCGGCTGCTTGCAAGGCAAACACTGCTGTGCTATCTCTCCAGGCCGGAGAAAGGAACTCTTATTCACTGCTGGTAGGAATGCCATCTAGTCCAATCTTTGTGGAAAGCAATATGAATATTTCTCCAATAGCTGGAAGTTGAGCTCCCATATGATCCAGCTATATCACTCCTAGGGATATACCCTAGGAACACAAGAATACAATACAAAAATCCCTTCCTCACACCTATATTCATTGCAGTGTTGTTTACAATAGCCAAACTCTGGAAATGGCCTAGATGCCCCTCAATAGATAAATGGCTAAAGAAAGTATGTTACATATATACAATGGAATATTATGCAGCTGTCAGGAGAAATGAAGTCATAAAATTTTCCTATACATGGATGTATATGGAACTCAGTATATGTATATGCTGAGTGAAATAAGTCTGAGGGAAACACAGAATGGTCTCAGTCATCATGGGTTTTGAGAAAAATGAAAAACATTTGTGTAATGATTCTCAGAGACAAAATAGAGGAATACTGGAGGGTCCAGCTCCCGACATGAAGCTCACCACAGAGATTGTTGGGTGCAGTCACAGAAATAATTACACTGAGAACTATCATAGCAAAATGTCACTGAATGAGGGAAGTAGAAAGCCTGTCTAGAGTACAGGCCGGTGTGGGTGTGGAGGAGGGACACTTGGGATATTGGTGATGGGAATGTTGCACTGGTTATATATATATTTTTTCTCTTGATATATATATCAAGAGAGGAAGAAGGGGAGGAAGAAGGGAGGAAGAAGACAGGCAGGAAAAAAAGGGTCAAGGATTTTCACTTACATTAGCTGTATAAATGAATGATATAAGTAAATATCCAACCACACAGTTAACTATCTTGAAATCATGAGATTCATATTATAATCAACTACATCATATTCAATTTAAAAACCTGATCTAAGGCATATGTAGATGTATGTAGGTATATATGTAGATGTATATGAATTGTACATATTTATGCATATATTTACATACATATGTAGATAAGTATATACAACTAGGTTATAACCATGCAGATAGATATGTATTGATATGCAGATATAGGTAGAGACATATGTATAATATAATTTTGAAGCTCAGATATGGTTAAATGTCTAATCCAGCACTAACATGAAAGAGAATTTTAATAAATAGTATATTCCTATTTCCTTTTACTGTGTAATTCAATGCTTTCATTTTAGTTTCTTGTTAGTTGAATGATCCTTTTGGTTCTTGGTCAACAAAGTTGGACATTTGATAGTTTTTCCAGAAGTTAGGGTGTTTAGGGGAAGGAGAGAAAACTGCAGGTGGGATGTGTCTCCATATTCTCAATTCCATTTTCATCACTGTCATTTTCCTTCACTCAGAAGGACTGCTGGGGAGACAGAGCTCCAGCAGGTAGGCAAGACTGTGATGTCTGATCATCCTCCCTTTCAGCAGGAGCTGGAGAATATTTTTATTTGCCTAACATTGCTTTTATTCTTTGGAAGAAAATTGCAAGGGACTGCGGCTTCCTCTCTCAGGCAAGCTAAAACAGCAGCAGGGGTTAATGTATTTCACAATGAATTCTGATTTACAAAATATGCTGAGCAACTTATGAATATGGATATGATTTCTGCAAACAAAAGGTCATCTGGCTCCCAAGTGATGAAGACAATATTTAAGAATGTAATGTCATAGCAGAGCCGAAAGTAAGGAAAGAGGTTTAAGAGTAGAAGGTTTCAGAAGGTCCAGGAGGTATAAGTTGGCAAAAATAGTTAAATATCAAAGAGAGGTCAGGAATCAGAGACTGTCCAGATGCTACAGAAAGACAAGGGAGGACAGGAGGTAAACCAAGAGGGATGAAAGGAGGTTAAAAAGGTAAAGAGGGAGCCCAAAGCAGTTGGGAGAACGAAGACAGAGTGAGGTTGAGGTCACCTTCAAGCGTTCATATCTTCAGAGAGAGAATAGCATGAAATCTTAGTAATGGACTGAGAAAAAAGTTGTGAAAGTCCTGTGGCATTTAAACTAATAAATATGTATATCTCTTATGGGATGTATGGTATGTGGGCTGTTGAAGCATAGCTATTTTTGGTGTATTCAATTAAGGAATTCACAGTAGAATATAGTCAAGCAATCCAGTAGAATGGAGCTCATGACCAAGGTTAAAGCAATGTTCTCAAGTTGGCATTAGGTTCTCAGGCTTGAAACTTTTGACTGATCATTAGTTATTAGCATAATCTTCCACATGGTTTGATGAGCTCATTTAGACACTAAAATAACTTAGGAGGAATTAAAAAGGAAAGAGATTGATAGTTACATGGACCACCTATGGCCTAGTCCTGAGCATAACCTTCTTTCTTACTGCTCCTAAAGAATATTGTGCCTTTCAATTTTTTTTTACCCAAAATATAGATCATGCTTCTGCAGTACATACCAGGCTCTTTCAAACTTATTTGAATCTATTCCAATAGTGGAAATCTTAAATCATTACTTTCCTACTTGTAATCAATATGAATAATAAAGAAATGGTTTAATTTTAACCTCCAAGATAGATTGATTACATTTAATCAGAATATCATTTCTTTTTAATAAAATTAGCATTGGTTACTTCAAAGCTGGATAAAGGATTCAATTTTTTATCCAGATAACCAAAAAAACTGAATAATAATCAAAATTCAGGAATAAATAGGGACCCAGTTTTAATAACTATATTTTATTTTCTCAATAAAGTCTTTGCCTGAGAATTTTTCATTAAAATACCCAAATACATTACTTCCTTTATCTTCTCTTGGTCTCTCCATATCTGTCTCTTCATTCTTTTGTTTCTCATTCTCTGTCAATCTCTTCATTTTGAAATAGGAAATTTGAGTTTGGTCTATAACTTATAATCAGGAGATCTTGCTACACAGACTCCATGTGTAAAATTTTAGAGAAATGTTATGTCATATATATCCTTTCTAGAAATTCATAAGACTCAATATTCTATTGAGTCTTATAGAGTTCACCAATACATAATTTTAATTTTTTTACTCTTGCATTTTCTAAATGCATTTCACCATTTCAGTGTTTATTTCTAAACTATTTATAATTTATACACATACTTCTATACTCAGCTGTGCTCAGGTCTCACCCACTTCTGTGTTCAGAAATCATTCCTGGTAGGCTCTGAGAACTATATGAGGTGAAGAAATTCAACCCCAAATTGGGCATATGCAAGATAAGTATCTTTTCTTTGATAATATTTTTGTACCCTCTGTAATTAATATTTTGTAGAACAATCTTAAGGTTCTCTGTATTTAAATAAATTTTTTAGAAAAAGTAAAGGTATACATCCTTTTATATAAATAAATTTAAAACTGAAGAATTTAAAAGCTGATTCACACAGTTTAGGTTTTTTTATAACAAATATAGTAGCCAAAATAGAGTCTCTTCTGCTGACTCTACAAACCTTAAACCAGTTTCTGGGTTAAAGAGAACAAAGAGGAAACAAAGAAAATAGAACCCAAGCCTATGTATGTACAGTTTTCAGAAATTTAGCAGAGCATTTGTTTATGTTTTTGTGAATTTTTAATTACCCTGTGAATATACAAAAATTTCCCCTCGGGCCATTTTGAACACCTCTGTCCAAGTCCTGGCATCTATTTTCAGATTATTGAAACTCTGATATCACTCAGCATCTAAAGCAAAACAATAATACCAAACCCAAAACCAACTCCACTTGAACTTTGATCAGAGCATTTCTGGTCTTTTTCTTCCTGTGAAGTGAAGAAAATAAACACAGGGTTCTAGCTTTCATGTTAGAGCATGGGAGAAATGTTTTATGGAAGATGGTCAAAAGATGTACAAAGGAAGAGTTTGAGAGGAAAGTGATGCTTAGACTGAAACATAATGGGATCATTCCACATGGATTGGCTTTTGATTTGAGGACCAAGAGATGAATGGGATTTTGATAGATGGAAAGTATTAGATAGGGACATTGCAGAGACTCTGAATTCATCTCCACATACTGCAATTTCTTTGGACAATAAGTACAATGATATAGATAATGGAATTTGTCATACCCATTAAATGGAAATACTTTCTAAAAAAATGGGACAATAATTTTCAGATCTTCTCAGAATAAGCTTCCTTAGTCAACTTTTTCATAACCTAAGGGCTTCTGTGATTCTAGAGAAAGGGGGACCCAATGAAATGTAAAAAAAAAAAAATCTAAAAGAAACACTCCTATTTCGAATATTTCTTATAAGCAGGAAGCATGTAGCTGGTTGAAAGTTATCAAAAAGATGTCTTCAAACTATCTAGGGAATGATTCTAAACTCTGAGTTTTAGCTGAGAAAAATAATCTAAATGAATATTTGGAAATTGGGATTTCCACATTAAGCTGTAGGTGTGGAGATTTTCTTAACAATAGTATGTTAGAATCAGTTATTTTATGTAGATGTACCCATTTGTTATTCCAGTAATGTTTTTGCAATTTAGATAGCCATCAGTTCTCATTTTCAAACAATTAAATTAAGCTGAAATATGATTCCAAGCATAAGTCATAAGGTTAAATGTTCAGATGGAAGGTCCGAACTGTTGTTTTTTTCTCTCCCCATTTATCTCTCTTCTTTCCCTCTTTCTTTATCTCTTCCTCTTTTGTTCATTTTCTCTAAAAATTGGCATTTGAGCCAATTTCATTAACCGCTTTTGACTGATTTCTGTAGTGGATTCATCAACTTAGACATGCCCTCTTCACTGGAAATTCACTCAAGTTGTCTGTATACTGGATGTAATTCCATTCTATTTCGTCTCTGTCTAAAATTTAATCATACTTAGGTCCGCCATAGACATGTCTATGCTCCTAACCACTTATTCCAAACTCAAATCAACATAATCTGGATTAGTGAGTTAACTTTACTCACTCCTTCTGAATCAGTTCGCCAAATGTCCACACTATTATTTCCACAAAGCTGAGTACAACTAGTAATGGAATGTGAACCCATATAATCATCTTTTTGACCTTCATGAGAAGAATATTTATAGACATGGACTGGTACCAGAGTGATAGTACAGTGCTTGCTTTACACATGGCTGACCTTGAGGAATCTCCAGCATCCCATATGGTACTGCATGATTCATCAGAAGTGATTCCAAAGTGCAGAGCCAAGAATAACCCTTGAGCACTACTGGGAGTGACTGAAAACCAAAAAGGAAAAAAGAATTACCGTATTTTTCACTCTATAAGACACACCTGACCATAAGATGCACATAGTGTATAGATGAGGAAAACAAGAAAAATATTGTGAAACAAATGGTGTACTAAAATATTTAATAAACTATAACAGAATAATATTTTAACCATGTTACGTGAAAAGCGGTCAATGTGACATTAAGAATCATTATGACTGTCTCTCCTTTCCTAAACTTAGGCTTTAGCTCCAGGCAGAATTCACTCCATAAGCCACACAGACATTTCCCCCCCTATTTTGGGGGAAAAGAAAGTGTGTCTTATGGTACAAAAAATATGGTAAATATAGATTGCTTGCTGAGTATCAAATCTATCCATATCATTTGCTGAATTACACAGTGCAAATAATTTTTCAGGAAAGAGAGCATTTAAAAGACTCAAGAAACGAAGTAAAATAGAAGTTCCTTTTGCTACTATAATAATGGTGCTATTAATATTAATAATAATAACAATAAATTTTACTGAGATCCTCAGTGCCTTATATCAAATTTTCTCAATTGAGCATCATTTACTTCCTGTGAATTTCAGGATAAGGGGGAACAGTAAAAATCGCATAAAGTGGGGGTACCTATGAGACTAGTTCTAGGACCACCAGGAAGACAGAGGAACTTCTTTTGTTAGGAAGGAAACAAGGTCAGAAGGGACCCCTGATCTAAAACAGATTGTGAATAAATGATCTAGACATTCTTCAGTATATCAGCCTGGATACTCATAATTGATCTACATTTTTATAATATTATCTAGTTTTGAATATAGGTAAATAGAGTTAATTGTTATTATTAATGCAATCAAAAGGTACCACTAGAAAGCAAACCTGAAGAACAATGTCTCCAGTCTCTGTTTTCTTGTGTTCATACTGGTCACTTAGCATTGTGCTTGTTCAAAATTTGTACTTGTTATTGTGCTTACTTCTTTGCATTACTATTATCAGATGAAATGTCTTGTTTTGTGTCTTCGACATATTACTCTTCTTCTACATATTACATATGTCACATTTTGTATCATAATATCATAATCATATTACTTTTAGGAGAAAAGTAATGTTAACTTTATTTTGTAGATGAACAGGGAAAGCAAGGAGAAAGAATGCACTTAGATTATCTCAACTCATATTCATTAAAAAGCATTTTACTTCATGAAGTGTATAGTAAGTCAGAGGAGTCATCAGTGAATATTCCTAATCTCAGATCTCAGAATCTCATGGAATGTTAATTAGAACATCGTGAAAATGCATATATGATAGCAAGTTGGTATAATGACTGTCCATGACAGGTTAGAGTTCCATGGGTACATATTCCATTAGCACTAACCACTATTAAAAATGGAAAGAGATGTTTCTGATGATAGGACTTATAAATTGGTACCTGCAAAAGGAGTATAGAGTTAATTAGTTGAAACTGGGGCATAGCAATCAGAGGAGGATAGATTGGTTTGAGACATTCCAGGAATATATTCAAAGTGGAGAGGAAAAACATGTTTCTTACACAGAAGTCCAGTATTACTGGTGCTCAGAAGCAAAAGAGGGTATGGCTTTAGAAATAATAGTATTAGAGTATGCACTTGTCTTAAGGAATTTGTTTTTTACAATTAAGAGTGAAAACCTTGACAAGTTTATAGTAAAGAAGTGACTTTTGGGTCTAAAAAAGATGCTTCTGGTGACAGAGTGAAGAGATTTGAAATGAAAGCTTCATGGAGACTGGAGGCTAAAAAGGAGGCTCTTTGTAGGAGTGGGAG
The DNA here is from genome assembly GCF_024139225.1 of Suncus etruscus. Classification (NCBI taxonomy): domain Eukaryota; kingdom Metazoa; phylum Chordata; class Mammalia; order Eulipotyphla; family Soricidae; genus Suncus; species Suncus etruscus. The sequence continues at coordinate 4,523,322 of NC_064852.1, forward strand.
GGGTGGAAGGAATGTGGTTTTTAGATATGTTTAAGACATGAAATCAGCATAACTTGAAGACTGATTGATTTGGGCATTGAAGGGAGGCTAAAGAAATGGCAGAGCTAGTCATCTGAGATCCACATCTAGGACTCAACACAGCATGACAAGGCCTGGTGGAGCCAGGGACTTGTTCTTATTGATTAAATTATACAATAAATAGTAGGGGCTGGAGCTATGGTGCAGCTGTAGGGCATTTGTCTTGCAAACTGCTGACCCAGGATGGACAGTGTTTCGGTCCCCCAAGCCAGTGGAAATTTCTGAGTGCATAGCCAGGAGTAGCCCCTGAGCATTACAGAGTGTGGTCTAAAAAAACAAACAAACAAACAAACAATAAATAAATAAACTTGTTGGGTGTCCTCCCTTGGCATGGCGCCTCTAGCTCCTTTCGCCTGCAGTTCTGAAGAATGCAGGGTAACAGCAGAGAAATAATTCACAAGTAGTCAGTTAAAGTTCCCCCAGAGTCAACTTGCTTTATTCCATGGCCCTATCTGCCATGTGTTTTTACTCACATGGCTTTTCTGCTAAACTTTTTGCCTCCCCCCTCTCTCATGCTTTGCTGCTTCCTCCTTCATGTGTCTATCTCCTCTTTCCACTCCTTAAGCCAGCTCCTTTTATTCTTTATTCAAACCTGCAGACCCCTCCCAGGTGTGGATGGATCTGACCACCCAGGTGGGATTAACATCTCAAAAGGATGCCTAGTTAAGGGCCTTGGGGTAAAGGATACCCCACAACTGGAGGCTGAGAAAGAGGCTCTTGTAGGAGGGTGGGGTGAGGGAATATGTGATGCCCTGGACTAGGTAAGTGTCAGAAGGTTTATAGAGAAATCAGTGATTTTTTAGATATGTTTAAGACATGAAATTAGCATAAGTTGAAGACTGATTGACTTGGGCATCGAGGGGAGGCTAAAGAAATGGCAGAGCCAGTCATTTGGGAGCCAAGTCTAGGACTCAACACAGCATGACAAGATCTGGTGGAATCAGGGACTTGTTCTTAATTTAGATCTTAACTATATCTGGGCAATGAGCAGTGAGCATGGAGAATAGGGAGAGAAGAACTGGTTAGGAAATGAGGCCAAGTCCCAAGTTTTGCTGTGGTATTTTGCATGCTGGACTTAGGAGAATCTAGTGGGATGTGGAAGATGTGTAGGTGAGTGTGTGACTGTGTGTGTGACTGTGTGTGTGTATAAGTTAAGTTTTTTTCTCTTGCCCCAGTTTCTAGGAGCTGCTCTGTCTTTTGTGTTCTTTGCCAAAAGGAATAAAAACAGATTGTTCTCGCTCAGAGCATTCAGCTGACTCAAACTGGTGCCAAATCAAAAAAAATGCCCTAAGAATATAATAATAATTGTTCATGTATACACAGCACTTTACAGTTTATAAAGTATGACACTTATAAAACTAACTTCTATGAGGCAAGCATGCAATTTTATTTTAAAGACAAAATAGGTGATACTAAGAACTTAAATCAATATAATAAGCTTTATAGCTTTGTTTTGGTTTGGTTTTGGGGCCACACTCAGTGACTCTCAGGGGTTACTCCTGACTCTACACTCAAGCATCACTCCTGGTGGTGCTCAGGGGTAGAACCCAGATCAGCCTCATCTCATGCAAGTTCCTTACCTTCTGTGTTATCACACTGGTCTCTTACAGCTGTTTTTGTTTCTTCCAGTTCTGACTTCTTTACATCCTCTTTCTAGTCCTCCCAGTGGGAGAATCAAAATTGACTTCATAATTGAATGATCCATCAGTGATTCGAAATACTAGATGTAGCATTTCCTATTTTCAAAACCTTTTTATAGTTGATATTGTATTTTCATCATCTGACAAAACCCATTATTTTTTTTACTTTAAATTAAAAAACATAATATCATAGTGGTCTAAAGTCTTGGTAACTCTTGAGGGGATGTGACCTCAAGTTAAGAGAGAGAGATTTCAATAATTCCAGTACCATGTGTTAAGAATGCTCTTATCACTCTCGAGTCCTGGGTCAAGCTCTCTTCCAAATAGGGCAGTTCAGTAGCAATGAGGAAGGGTTGGTTTAAGAGCAGCTGCCCTTGCAATCTTCTAATTGGAAAAAAATTGGAATGATGTTCTCAAACCACAGAGCTCTGATTTTGCCAACTCAGACTCAACCCGGAAGCATCTGGTGCTATGTCCAATGGCAGCGGTTCAATCCCCAAGCCAGCACACCATTCCCCTCTGCCAACTGCCAGGCAGTTTTAGAGAGAGGCTGCAGATTTCGAAATGCAGCCCTGAGGTCCCAGGATCATTGGGAGTTAGGTGAAGTTCTCAAATTAGGGTAAGGTCAAGAAGTGAAATGGAAAGGCCCTACCTCGGACACTTCAAGGCTCTCTGGTGAATAAAGATAATTAGCGTTTATGAAGATGTGCCAGGCACTTTCTGGGAGATTCTTACATACAAGTTTATTTCATAGTCCAGTGAGCTAATAATAATACTGTTTGGAAGAAGAAGAAATATACTCAGAGAAGTTATGCTACTGGCCTTGAGTTACATAGTTTGTCAATGATGGAACCAGGATTGATTCTCCTCCTAGAGCTCAGACTAAACTCTTCACACATTTTTGCTTTACTTCTTGGTTCATGTCTTTGGTCTTTCTTGGTTCACACATTTCCTTCAGACATTTACACTACCCTTGGTTCCTTCCAACCAGTACCATCCACTGGGAGTATTCCTGACCTGATTATTTTTCTCACTTCAAGGCCAAGATCAAGAGACCTCTTGCTTTTAAAGTTCTACCTTGCCCCTCCGTTGAAAGATTAGGCCTTATTTAGAATATTCAATTTGAGGGGCCGGAGAGATAGCATGGAGGTAAGGCATTTGCCTTTCATGCAGGAGGTCATCGGTTCGAATCCCGGCGCCCCATATGGTCCCCTGTGCCTGCCAGGAGCAATTTCTGAGCCTGGAGCCAGGAATAACCCCTGAGCACTGCCAGGTGTGACCCAAAAACCAAAAAAAAAAAAAAAAAAAAAAGAATATTCAATTTGAGAGAATTAAAGGCTTTGGGGAATAAAATTCAAGTTGCTGAGTAGCAAACAATGATTGTTTTATTCTCACCTTTCTTGTGGGATTCTGGAAAAAGCCTTCTGTTTGTTATGTTAATGAATCCTTTGTGATTCTCTTTTGCTTATGTATAATTATGATGGCTTTTAAAAAAAAAACCTCCTCCTGGAGTTTGGGAAAACTAAGTGTTTGTTTGGATTGGTAAAAATAATAACAAAAAATATGCCAACAGACTTCTAAAGGTAAAAAGAGAGCTTCCTGTTGGTGAAATAATTCTATAGAAACAGAATCTAGAGCACTGCATCAGATTTCTGAGACAGGACACTGCAAGTGTTTTTCCTCTTCTCAATTTATCAGCCTATGTTGAGGAATTACATTACCACATTATTGGAAGAATATTAACAATTGGATCAGGTAGGGTAAAAGACCTGGGATTATCCTAAACAGGGTTAGCTAAAATAGATGAGCAATTTCAGGATGGGAATCAAGTTGGAGAGTATGCAACTAGCATGTTTGAGTTTGATCCATATCACCACATTTCCTCAAGGACTGCTGGTTGTGACTCTGGGTAGCCCCTTTGCATCATGTACAGTGCCATGTATTTACAAAGTAGGATAGATTTAGTTCAATTGGTGTTTCTTGAATTTTCTCTTTTACTTTTTGCTTTTTTATTTATTTATTAAACATGGGGTGCTGGCCTTAAGTATCAGGTTTCATTACACAGAACATCAATGCTCTATTTTTATTATTAGAAGGAATTAGGGGACCCGGAGAGATAGCACAGCGGTGTTTGCCTTGCAAGCAGCCGATCCAGGACCAAAGGTGGTTGGTTCAAATCCCGGTGTCCCATATGGTCCCCCGTGCCTGCCAAGAGCTATTTCTGAGCAGACAGCCAGGAGTAACCCCTGAGCACCGCCGGGTGTGGCCCAAAAACAAAAACAAAAACAAAAGAAGGAATTAGGATAATTTAAATAAAAGAAATAAATGAATAGCATGAATTTTTAATAATATAAAGAATATTGAGTGAAAGAGACATTGAAGTTATCATGTGGGATGTGAGAGTTTGAACTAAGGGTTCTAGTTTTCACCTTTACTTCTCCTGCTTTTTGAACCTACCCTTGGTAGGTACTATTAGAGCATTTTTGTGTTTTCATGTTTTTTTTTCAGACGAGAAGACAAAATCCTTTAAGGTCCACTATTTATAAATAACAAAGAAGCACAATGTACCTTCTTTTATTCATGCATAATATGCTTCCATCTCTTCCACACAACCTTTCAAATACTCCTAATCTATTTACCTATGAATATATTTTGCTTTTCAACTTCAATTTAAGCTCCTTACTTGCTGTATTGCTGTCTGATTTATATTTAGATAGATTCTCCCCTCTCCTACTAGCCTGGAAACATCTCAAAAATTGGGAACTTTTGTTTATTTTTATATCCATCACAGTGCCTTTTTTACATGGGTTGAGAATTTTATCATACTCCCTTCTCTCAATTTATATCCTGAAATCTCAACCCCAATAACTTCAAATGGGATCACTTCAGAAGTTGAAATTTTTTAAAGAGATGAGAGAGGTAAAATGAGTTTATATGGATTGATGAAGCCTAATCTAGTTGACTGAGAGTTTAATAAGTGGAGATTAGGACACAGAAATTAGTAAATTCAGGGAAAGAGTACGTGAAAACAGTGAGAAAACATGTAATCCAAAGAGACAGGTATCAGAAGAAACAATCTTGCCAATATCTTGATCTTGGATTTCTAGCCTAATCGATAACTGTGAGCCAATACATGGATGGTATTTAAGTCCTCCATTCTGTCCTACAATTTCTTTGGTTTCCATAGCTGTCCAGCATGGCCCAACACAGCAGGTATGATTTCTCTGTCTTCCTGCTAACGGATGATCACCTCAGGGCACTGACTTTTAAGCTTTGTATCTAAGGACCCTAGCACTAGGCTTTGCAGAAGATGAGCGAATCTAGACATTAATAAAAAACGGCTAGTCCTAAAGAGCTTAAGTGATTTTCTAAGTTCGCTTTCTACCAGCCTTAGAGTCTGACTCTTCTCTGCCCTGATTTGGAGAAATGACAGACAGGATCTTGAGATCTAGAGAGAGAGTAACAGTGTGAAGATTTTAGGAAACACCGAGATCAGGCATCTAAAACCAGTGAACTACAAATCAGTTCATGGGACTAGAGATTAGAAACCAATATCTGGGTTCAGATATGATGGAAAGCAATACAATATGGCAAACCGGACAGCTCTCTCCATTACACCCAGGCCTGCCACTCTCAACCTACTCCTTAGCTTTTTCCAAAGAAAGAGGTTGTTAGTTCTATGACTGGTCAAGTCTGAGTCACGAGCTGGGCTGCAATTAGAAGCCTTTTCAAGTCTCAGTGTCTTAAAAAGCAAGTAGCATGAACATATTTCTGGCATGCTCTTTACCTCTTCCTGGAATCAAAAACAGGAAGTAAGTATTTTCATGGCAACTTGATATATCTTTACCCCGAAGTAGGTTTGAGGGCTAGATCAAATTAGATTTAAGGAGCGGCAATATATTAACTTAAATTTTGAAGCTACCTACCAACTCCAACCCAGTTGCTTTCTCTCTTCCCTTTCCATCGTGGTATTGTTGGTGTCTCTGTGATCCTCCATAGTCCCATGTACTTGATTTTATGTTTCTGCAATAGCCAGAAGCCCACAAATTAAGGTCCATAGCTTGTTGCACACTTTGTTGTGATGCGTGCACATTTCATTGTAGTGTTTACAGAGGGTGGTCGACACTAGTGTGGTATTAGGAATCCCAGGCAGCAGAGCTGCCAGGATCACACTCAATTATTTGGGGTACCTCCATCCTACTTTCAACCTCACTGTGCTACTGACCTGTTTTTCGATCCCACAATGGAGAGTTTTACTCTATCATGTTCTGAGAGACTGATACTACATCCCCTCAAAATAGCAGAATTGATTTTCAGGTATTCACTGTCCTTTGTGTATCTTCAAATCACAGTGTGGGAGATAGGAATAAGCCCGAGGCTCTTGCCTAGCCACATGCCACAGAGTCATTCTGTCACCTCGCAGTCCCCAAATCCTCCCACTATTATTGAATCCCATGATGTCTGCGCAGTGACAGTTGGGCTCCATATCTGTGGGCGTTTTTAAGATCCTGTGAATTGCGCAGATCCTGGCTTTTCTATCATCAATTATTCCGGTCCTTCATGTGGGCCTGCGTAGGCTGTCTCGTGTGATTTCTGGTTCTCGCCCGGCAGGAACTCTCAGCAGCCTGACCTTTTGAGTCACTTCACCGAGTCGCTTTTCTTCATTTGCAGTGCCCCACTTCACATTTCCTTCTCTGACTTGCACTTATAGTCCAAGATTCTCTCTTTCCCTCTCAAGTGTGAAGTTCATCACCTGAAAAGACAAACCAAATGTGATTATTTTCCCCCTCCTTCTAGTTTCTTAATCATCCTTAAGCTCTGATTTATTCTCCGCTCCCACCCCACCCTAAAATGGAAAGCATGCAGTGTTCTCCAAAGGATAATGGAAAGAGAAGCATCTTTCTTGTTTGGCAAGCTGAATTCAATTTCTTTGCAAAGTAGAGACACGGACATAGTCACACACCTCACATCAAGAAGTGTTCCTAAGATAAAAATTAGTTATAGAGATGAAACAAAAAAAAAAAAAAAAGAAAGTGCATGAACGTATTTCTAGATAGAGATGCAATTTTATTCCAGTCTGCTTGGCAGAAATAGCCTCCTGAGGTCAGCTGCTCTGAAGCATTCTGTTCCCATTCTAATAAAGATCCAGTGGCATTTATGCAGGGCTGTGCTACTGGGTAATTCTGCTGCTGTGACTTCATTTCAATAGCTCCCCAAAGCCAGAATAATGTCAATATCTCCAAATATGGCATTCTGGGAAAGAAGGGTTACTGTATTCCTCACTTCTCCCAAATCATGGAGGAAACACCCACTGACGTCACAGGGGTCAGCAATTTCTGGGAAAGGCTGATCCCCCATTCTATATATTTTTCTTTTCTTTTCTTTTCTTTTTTTCTTTTCTTTTCTTTTTTCTTTCTTTCTTTTCTTTTCTTTTCTTTTCTTTTTTTTTTTTGGTTTTGGAGTCACACCCGACATCTCTCAGGGGTTACTCCTGGCTCTATGCTCAGAAATCGCTTCTGGCAGGCTCAGGGGACCATATAAGTTTCAGGATTTGAACCACCATCCTTCTGCATGCAAGGCAAACGTCCTACCTCCATGTTATCTTCCCAGCCCCTATATTTCTCATTTTTTGAGGATCATTTTGCTCTTTTAATGAGGAACAGAGTAGTTTGTCCTATTCTTTCACTTCACCCTTTTATAAAGAATTTAATGCCAATTCCTGGCATTAAACATCTGCCTCTATGCTTATTGGAATTGCTGTCCTTTCATTACCTGCAATTTTGTCTCACTGTTTCATGGTCAGTAGAACTTTGTGCCCCCTTAGGTTAGAAATCACCCCAAAAGGCAATGTCGTACAAAAATTAATCTCTATTGGCAGGGACATTTAACCAGGCAGCAGAGAAGATAAAACCCACCCACACTGACTCTCAGAGAATCATTTCACTGGCTCTTTTGTGGTCCTTTTGATAACATGTAAATCAGGAAGAAGTTTATTCATTACTTTTTTTTTTGAGAAATGGGAGAAGTTTTTTTTTTTAAGAAATTGGAATATGAGTTCCTTTCTCTCCACATCCCCGCCAACACTGTTTATTCTCATTCTTTGTGATGTGTGCCATTCTCTGGGGTGTGAGGTGGTATCTCATCGTTGTTTTGATTTGCATCTCCCTGATGATTAGTGATGTGGAACATTTTTTCATGTGTCTTTTGGCCATGCGTATTTCTTCTTTGTCAAAGTGTCTGTTCATTTCTTCTCCCCATTTTTTGATGGGGTTAGATGTTTTTTTCTTGTAAAGTTCTGTCAGTGCCTTGTATATTTTGGAGATTAGCCCCTTATCTGATGGGTATTGGGTGAATAGTTTCTCCCACTCAGTGGGTGGCTCTTGTATCCTGGGCACTATTTCCTTTGAGGTGCAGAAGCTTCTCAGCTTAATATATTCCCATCTGTTAATCTCTGCTTTCACTTGCTTGGAGAGTGCAGTTTCCTCCTTGAAGATGCCTGTAATGTCCTGTAGTGTTTTGCCTATGTGCTGTTCTATATATCTTATGGTTTTGGGGCTGATATCGAGGTCTTTAATCCATTTGGATTTTACCTTTGTACATGATGTTAGCTGGGGGTCTAAGTTTAATTTTTTGCAAGTGGCTATCCAATTGTGCCAACACCACTTGTTGAAGAGGCTTTCCCTGCTCCATTTAGGATTTCCTGCTCCTTTATCAAAAATTAGATGGTTGTATCTCTGGGGAACATTTTCTGAGTATTCAAGCCTATTCCACTGATCTGAGGACCTATCCTTATTCCAATACCATGCTGTTTTGATAACTGTTGCTTTGTAGTACAGTTTAAAGTTGGGAAAAGTAATTCCTCCCATATTCTTTTTCCCAATGATTGCTTTAGCTATTCGAGGGTGTTTATTGTTCCAAATGAATTTCAAAAGTGTCTGATCCACTTCTTTGAAGAATGTCATGGGTATCTTTAGAGGGATGGCATTAAATCTGTATAATGCCTTGGGGAGTATTGACATTTTGATGATGTTAATCCTGCCAATCCATGAGCAGGGTATGTGTTTCCATTTCCGTGTGTCCTCTCTTATTTCTTGGAGCAGAGTTTTATAGTTTTCTTTGTATAGGTCCTTCACATATTTAGTCAAGTTGATTCCAAGATATTTGAGTTTGTGTGGTACTATTGTGAATGGGGTTGTTTTCTTAATGTCCATTTCATCCTTATTACTATTGGTATATAAAAAGGCCATTGATTTTTGTGTGTTAATTTTGTAGCCTGCCACCTTGCTATATGAGTCTATTGTTTCTAGAAGCTTTTTGATAGAGTCTTTAGGGTTTTCTAAGTAGAGTATCATGTCATCTGCAAACAGTGAGAGCTTGACTTCTTCCTTTCCTATCTGGATTCCCTTGATATCCTTTTCTTGCCTAATCGCTATAGCAAGTACTTCCAGTGCTATGTTGAATAGGAGTGGTGAGAGAGGACAGCCTTGTCTTGTGCCAGAATTTAGAGGGAAGGCTTTCAGTTTTTCTCCATTGAGGATAATATTTGCCACTGGCTTGTGGTAGATGGCCTTCACTATATTGAGAAAGGTTCCCTCCATTCCCATCTTGCTGAGAGTTTTGATCAAGAATGGGTGTTGGACCTTATCAAATGCTTTCTCTGCATCTATTGATATGATCATGTGGTCACTGCTGGTGGGAATGCTGTCTAGTTCAACCTTTATGGAAAGCGATATGGAGATTCCTCCAAAAACTGGAAATCGAGCTCCCATACGATCCAGCTATACCACTCCTAGGAATATACCCTAGGAACACAAAAATACAATACAAAAACCCCTTCCTTACACCTATATTCATTGCAGCTCTATTTACCATAGCAAGACTCTGGAAACAACCAAGATGCCCTTCAACAGACGAATGGCTAAAGAAACTGTGGTACATATACACAATGGAATATTATGCAGCTGTCAGGAGAGATGAAGTCATGAAATTTTCCTATACATGGATGTACATGGAATCTATTATGCTGAGTGAAATAAGTCAGAGAGAGAGAGAAAAACGCAGAATGGTCTCACTCATCTATGGGTTTTAAGAAAAATGAAAGACACCCTTGTAATAATAATTTTCAGACACAAAAGAGAAAAGAGCTGGAAGTTCCAGCTCACCTCAGGAAGCTCACCACAAAGAGTGATGAGTTTAGTTAGAGAAATAACTACATTTTGAACTGTCCTAATATTGAGAATGTATGAGGGAAATGTAGAGCCTGTTTAGGGTACAGGCGGGGGTTGGGTGGGGAGGAGGGAGATTTGGGACTTGGGTGATGGGAATGTTGCACTGGTGATGGGTGGTGTTCCTTTTATGACTGAAACCCAAACACAATCATGTATGTAATCAAGGTGTTTAAATAAAAAAAAAAATCCCCTAAAAAAAATCACTCTTCTGTAATTAGAGATTCTGGTATTTGCATAGGTCATAGGATGAAGTCTATGATAGATTCTTTATGGTTCTAGAAGTTCTGATCCATCACAGTTTTTGTAGTCAGACTTCTGTAATTAGTGATCTTGGTTTTTGCACTGATCCTAGGACAAATCCTTAAATAGAACCTTTCCTTGCAGTTCTGCCAGTTGTGGTTGTCAAAGTCAGAACTCTGAAATTAGAGTTCTTGGTTTTGTACAAATCCTAGGTCAAAGCCTAGGCTAGGATTTTTCACATTGATCCCAGGGGAAAAAAAAAAAAAAAAGAAATTGGAATATGGGGACGGGCGGTGGCGCTAAAGGTAAGGTGCCTGCCTTGCCTGCGCTAGCCTAGGACGGACCGCGGTTCGATCCCCCGGCGTCCCATATGGTCCCCCAAGAAGCCAGGAGCAACTTCTGAGCGCATAGCCAGGAGTAACCCCTGAGCGTCACAGGGTGTGGCCCAAAAACCAAAAAAAAAAAAAAAAAGAAATTGGAATATAAGGATATGGAATAAAAAGATGAATTAACGTTAAATTGCTCATAAGATTTTATGGGAGAATGAATGGAGGAGTTACAATGGCAATTGCAAACTGTCATGATGTGGGTAGGTGAGTCATTTGTTAATTAGTATATTATAATTAGGGTCCATTAGGTGGGGTAGGTCAGAGTGGTTGTCCTTGGATAGCATTCTTCTCAGATTCTGCTGGCTTAAACACTGATGCAAATCCACACCCTGAGATCCAATTTTTCAGGATGTCGTGTCATCTTGATCTCAAAAATGAGTGCAATTCTGTATTCTGTATTCTAATGATTCCCTATTCCATATTAAAATATGGAAGTGTAGAATAATAGCAAAATTATTAAAATAAGTTTTATGTAACACATAACACAGTTTTCTTAACTTACTATTCACCTTAGTAGCATTACAGTTTATAAATATTTAGGGCTTACTTTTATAGATATAGTAAAATTGTTTATTTCTGGGCTAGAATGATAGTATAGTGCAGAAGGCAATTGCTTTGTATATGCCTGGCCTGGGTTCTGTACCCAACAGTCCATAAACAAAAGATACCCCAAGCCTACTAGGAGGGAATCCTTGAGAGAAGAGCCAGAATAAACCCAGAGTATCATCATGTATGATAAAAACCTAAAATTAGGGGCCGGAAAGATAGTGCAGCGGTTAGGGCGTTTGCCTTAGGTGCTGAAGGACTGTGGTTCGAATCCCAGCATCCCATATGGTCCCCCGAGCCTGCCAGGAGCGATTTCTGAGCCTAGAGCCAGGAGTAACCCCTGAGCGCTGCTTGGTGTGACCCAAAAACCAAAAGAAAACCACCTAAAATTAAAAAATTATACATTAAATGATTAACTTCTGATAGTACTATAAATAATTTGAGTAATATCCACAGTAATAGTAAGTTTGTAAGATTTTTATCTTTATATTTGATAGAGACCTTTATAATAGTCCAGTCTATGGGTCTATGGTCTATCTTGGTGAACATTCTATGAACAACAGAAACTTCTGCATGCTCTAAATGTTTCTGGATTAGTAAGATTTAGTCGTCAATGTTGATGTCATTTACACAGCTACATCCTTTCTGATTTTTGATTTCATTATTTACCAAGTTATTTTTGAAAAACACTAAACATCTTAGGAATGTAGATATCTTTGAATTCTTGTCTGTTTTAATTCACATATTCTTTTATTAGAAATACAAAACCTTAATATAATGTCTTCCTATTAAAATGATTCCTTTTTAGCATCACTTATTCTTTATCTCTTGCTATATTTCTTGCTTTCATTAGTATCCACATTAATAATAATTGGTATAGGGTTAAGCACCAGTGGATGCTGAAATGAAAGGGAAAGTTTGATAAGGAAGAACATAATTTACATTGCCTCAAAGTATTTCTCAATAAGTTAGTTATAAGTGACAAATGGAAAAATAATATTTGTAGAGGAAAAATCCAGCTGACAGTAATTTGAGTAAAAGGCCCAACTTAACTATTAGGTAGGAAAGGAATCACAAATTTTCTTCCTAAAATATTTTCCAAAAATATAATTTGAGCCTCATCATGAGAAAATATTGCACACACTCAATTTGAGGCCTATTCTACCAATATCAGACTTTCAAAATTTCCAAGGCATGAAAGTCAGAGGAACATAGTAAAGGACAGTAAAGATACATGACAATTAATTATAACATTTCATCTTGATCTCTAAACCAGTATGTTTTCTCTAAACAATAGGTCAGTAGAAAAATCAATGTAAAATAAATTATAAATTTGATTGAGATAATAAGATGGGATCAGTGTTGATTTCCTGATTTTAATAACTGCATTAACATTTATATAATAGAATATCCTGGCTTGGGGAAAGATACACAAAATAATATTTAAGTGCAAAGGATAATTATATATGCAAGATATTCTCAAGTTGTGCTGGAAAGAGAAACTGGAATTTGGGTGCACATACATACTTTTATATATGTGCATAAAAAGAAACTTGGATGTAGAGTGGAGGAGAGATAAATGTATTAAGGGCTGTGGCAGCATATTAATATTTTTGGAATGTGGGTGCTAAGAATATAGATTCTTTAAACTATTTAGAAACTTTTCTGCATCACTGAGTTTTGAAATTTGAGAAAGTATTCCAGTTTTTAAATCTATTTTGTCAGATATTAATCTAGTCATTTCAGATTTCTAAATCTTAATATTTGCATAGTACTTTTATTCCAAATTTTGACTTTCAAATAATCAGATTTTGTACTTAAAATGCCACATAAATGTATTGCATCTTGCATTTTTATTTAGTTTGACAAATTTAGACTTTTCATTTTACGGTTGAATTATTTAGATTTAATATTATTATTCATATAGTTGAGTGTTAATTTAGATTTATCATTATTATTCATATAGTTGAGTCAAAAGTCTTCAATTTTCTTACTACATCTTCTATGTCTTTTTCATCTGGGTTAATCAAATATTCCCCCACATTTAATTTTTATCCTTCTATTGATTTTACAGCTCTATCTTTTTATTAAAAGAAAAAAGTTTGCCTTAGGGATTTCAATACACATTCCTGGGCCAAGGAGATAGTAAAGGCTATTGTGGCCTATAAGTCCAACACTGATTTAAGCCCTGGCACCTCAAATATTGTTTCCCTAACACTACACAAATGGTTTCTGAATACAGAATGAAGAGTAAAGCCTGCACATTGCTGGATGTGGCCACGAAAACAATATACACTATTTTTATTACAAACTACCTATTGTTAATGTCTGTATTTAAAATAAAGTAACCTAACTTTGTGACACTAGTGTTCTATTTACCATCCATTTTCTTTCTAATGTCACATATCCTTTACATCTCTATTGTGTATATAGTTGTATAGTTTTGTTCAAAATAGACATATTTATCTTAAATACTAAGATTCAGACATATTTTTATTATTTTTCTTTTTAGTTTGGGGCCACATCAGGAGTGCTCAGAGCTTACAACTGGGTCTATGCTTTTAGAGATCACTCCTGGCAGAGCTCAGGGACCAGATGGGATGCTGTGGATTTAGCCTTAATGGAACTTGCAAGATAAACACCGTAACTACTGTACCATCACTTCTGCTCTTAAATATATTAAGATTTTGTTTGTTTTAGTTTGGGGTGATATCTGGCAGTGCTCAGGACTTATTCCTGGGTCTATATTTAGGGATCACTCCAATGATCAAATTCAGCATATTAGGCAAGGTGTCGAACCACCCTGCTCTCTGGTCACTATACTAAGATATTTTAAAATGTCATGTTTATACTGTGCTTCTTTTTTTAATTAAAATATTTCTTTAAGCACCATAATTACAAACGTTTGCAGTTTGTTTTCAGATTGAAAAAAGAGCACTCCCTTTACCAGTGCAGTCTTCCCACCAACAATGGCCCCCAACACCTTTCTCTTCCACCCCCTTGCTTGTCCTGGAGACAAACATTCTATTTCTCTCACTCACTGCCATTGTCATGATAGTTGTCAGTGTATTTATTTCTCTAACTGCACTCATCACTCTTTGTGGTAAACTTCATATCGTGGGCTGGTCCTTTCAAAACCTCATTTCTATTCCTGGTTTTATTATATTTCTAAAGACATGTAAAATTTCATTATCATGATGGATTTATTTTATAATTCTTACAATTTCAGTCTTATGGAATTATCTTAAATTGAAACTGAGTCTTGCCTTCTTCTTTTTAAAATATATTTATTTAAGGACCATGATTACAAACATGGTTCTAGTTGGGTTTCAATCATAGAAAGAACACCTGGGGGGGCAGGAGCGATAGCATAGTGGTAGGGAGTTTGCCTTGCAAGTAGCCAAAACAGGACAGACCCTGGTTCTATCCCCAGCATCCCGTATGGTCCCACAAGCCTGCCAGGAGCAATTTCTGAGGGTAGAGCCAGAAGTAACCCCTGAGCATGGCAGGGTGTGACCCAAAAACAAACAAAAAGAACACCTTGCCTTCCTTCTTATGGGCATGTTTGTTGTAATATATAAGTACCTGTGGACTGCAGGGTCCAGAAACCCCCCAGGGGGGACCCGGCCAGCAGGAATTAGCTGGGAAGGCTTCTCAGACGACTGCACTCCTATTTTGCTGAGTAGAAGCACAACCACACTGTAAAAAATCTGAGAGAGGTTAATAATAAAGACCCAAGGCAGCGTCTCACTGTTCAAGGGTGTCTTTATTGGCTACAGTTCCTTCTTAAATAGTGAAGGAGAAAAAGGGGCAGTACAAAGGTGATGTCAATCATACTTTTGGCGCGAAGGCTCATAAGGAAGTGGGCAGTGGGCTAGGGGCTGGATGACCTTTAAGCTATGCTGAACGTGCTGTTTCAATGGAAACTTCTAGTGTCCTACTAGCTGCATTCCTAATTGCTTGACTATCAGGAAATGGTGCAATATGTGCTTGCCTAAGTGATCTTGAACAGACAATATAGCATATACTTATTGATAACAGCCTAAATTACTCCGGAATGTGGTCTTAAGGAATGGGGCCTAGTTTCTGATAACTGGACCAGGCGGTTTTTTCTCTCCTCCGGGCTTATAGCTAAATTAAGTCCTGCAGCTACATTCTTTTCTCTTAGCTCAGAAATTTACAGCAAGATTGCATATTGCTTTTAGGTGAAAAGCTGGGCTATGGCAGAGAGAACAGCAAAATGTCCTCAAACAAGTCAGTCCCCAACATCTCCCCCTTTCTCTTCTAATAAAAGAAGGAAAGTCGTGAGCGGGTGGAAGAACCGTGTCTTAGGCATACAAGGTTTGACCAGGTCGGACACGGCCAAAGCCGCATTTAAAAGGTGGCTACAAACGCCGTGGGTGTGCGCAGAGATCCGAATTATGCGTTGTAGCCTTTTAGGGCCGTGCCCTAACTGGGACCTTGCTAATCCCGTCGTAGGTGTCTCCACAGCCGAGAGCACAAGTGCCGGAGCGAGCTCCGTCTGTTAGCTATGCGCTCTATCTCCTGGAAACTTAGTGGCTGGAAAGGCGGCTTGGTGTCTAAAGCCAAGTTTTCACAGGAGTCACGCGGGGTTAGACGCTGGTAGTTAACCTGAATAGAGGTTTTTGCCTTTTCATCTACCTGGTCCATGGGCCAAGAGAAAAGAGCAGCATGAGGCTAATAAGAGGGCCCAAAATAGTGGACAAGATTGTGTGGAGCCAAGGGGAAGAGAAAAACCAATCCTGGTACCAACCTTGTTCTTCATCGAAATGTTTTTCAAAATCTTTTATACCATCACCAATATGTTGAACGCTATCTCTAACTAAACCTGTTTTGTCTTTAAAAATACAACATTGTTCCTTAAGGGCTACACAGACTCCCCCTTTCTTCAAAAAAAAAAAAAAAAAAGGAAACCAAATTAAAGCATGGTGGTTTTGCTGCACTATCTTTGCTAGGGATTTAACAATGTGCTTTAAGTGTTGTAAACTTAGTTTAAGTTTGTAAACATTATTAACAACAGTTATACTTAAGGCATTGACAGATTTTAGAGTATGAACCAATGAATAAATTATTGTGCTTACAGCGGTAGCACCCAGGCCTATGATTAAGGCTAGGGTGAGAGCAGGTTTGACAGGTAAGTTAGGCATTAAAACAATGAAAACACAGTAGTTTTAGGACTGAAAAAACAAATGTGAAACAATGGGGGAGATAAACCAGTGAAACAGGCAAGAAACGTTAAATTGGGGGCAATTATGAACTGAAAGGAGGAATTAATGACAAGAATTTGATTACAATTTTCAATAGGGGGGAATTATATTGGGTACCAAAAGGCAAAGTTCAAGTTTCACCACCTGTTTGAAGGTGATGCTGAAGTGAGGCTTGGGGCTGGATTGCAGAGCGAAGGGGTCAGAGACAGGCAGGAGGTTGCCAAAGCAGGCAGGGTCGGTGATGGTGGAGGCGTTGACCAGCTGTAGGATGAGGTTTGAGGTGGGTGAATAGCAGGTACCGAAGGCGTTTGCATCTGGGCGGAGGGCGGAAGCGTTGATCATGACAAGGATGAGCTGAGAAGAGGAGGGGGGTTGGTGGAACAGGGACGGAGCTGAAGCTAGGGAAGTGAAGGGCTGTTTAGGATTTTGCACAGAGGGTGCAGCGGCAGAAGTAAAGATGAAGGGTTAAAGGAGGGAGGGAACTGAGAGATTTAAAGCGACAGGAACCTGAAAACTAGATTTTTGGCAAACATCATAAACAAAACATTAAGAAATTACAAATAACGTGACACCCATGGTAGCGAGTTCGATGGGTATTTTTGGCAAACATCATGAACAAAACATTAAAAAATTACAAATATCTTTTTTGGTAACCTCTATATGTCTGGCTTTCAACTCAGACTGTATATATTTAATGAATTTAAGTTCAGTACTCAAAGAATTACCCATGGTAGCGTATCCTATGGGTTAAGCCCCAAAAGCCAATCAGGGGCGGCGATCGGAACGACTGGAAAAACTGCAGTTTAAATATTTGATTAAGGCTAACTCGTTTCAACGCTTACCCTGATGAGGTAATTTCCGCGATTTACGAAGGAGCTCTAGACTCGCCGACCTGTAGTCGTTCGGAGTGTGGCGGTGATCTTCGAGCCCAGCGTTGGGCGCCAAAATGCAGGGTCCAGAAACCCCCCAGGGGGGACCCGGCCAGCAGGAATTAGCTGGGAAGGCTTCTCAGACGACTGCACTCCTATTTTGCTGAGTAGAAGCACAACCACACTGTAAAAAATCTGAGAGAGGTTAATAATAAAGACCCAAGGCAGCGTCTCACTGTTCAAGGGTGTCTTTATTGGCTACAGTTCCTTCTTAAATAGTGAAGGAGAAAAAGGGGCAGTACAAAGGTGATGTCAATCATACTTTTGGCGCGAAGGCTCATAAGGAAGTGGGCAGTGGGCTAGGGGCTGGATGACCTTTAAGCTATGCTGAACGTGCTGTTTCAATGGAAACTTCTAGTGTCCTACTAGCTGCATTCCTAATTGCTTGACTATCAGGAAATGGTGCAATATGTGCTTGCCTAAGTGATCTTGAACAGACAATATAGCATATACTTATTGATAACAGCCTAAATTACTCCGGAATGTGGTCTTAAGGAATGGGGCCTAGTTTCTGATAACTGGACCAGGCGGTTTTTTCTCTCCTCCGGGCTTATAGCTAAATTAAGTCCTGCAGCTACATTCTTTTCTCTTAGCTCAGAAATTTACAGCAAGATTGCATATTGCTTTTAGGTGAAAAGCTGGGCTATGGCAGAGAGAACAGCAAAATGTCCTCAAACAAGTCAGTCCCCAACAGTGGACTTACAAGTTGCCAAAGTCCTCTTGTCATTTCAATCATTTAAATATGTCCTCTAACTGCCATTTATTCACCATTAATTTTATGAGAAACACAATAATCATTTGCGTGCTTGTTTATAATATCTAATGTGTCATTTAAAATTATTTCCTTTTTAATGATAATGTCTGTAGGTGGCAGTTTATTTGTTTTTATCTTTTAGGATTTCACTAATGCTCCTAGATCTATGTTTATATATTCTACTAAATTTGGAATAACATCATCAATATTTTTTCCATTTTTTTTCTATTCCATTATCCCTCTTGTAGTTACAGGACTCTGGTTATTTAAATATCATTCTACAAGTCATAGAATTTCCCTAAATATTTTCCGTTGTTTTAATTTTCTCACATTTTAAATCATCATGTTTCAAAGTCTACTAAGTCTTGTTCTATAGTAAGCCAAATATGTGAATTTTTTTTTATCTTAGATGAGATGAAATTTCATGGACATATTTTCAAAGTTCCATTTGGTTCTTTATAATTTATGTTTGTTTATTGCTGATTCACTTATGATGCTGCATTTCCTT
This sequence comes from Suncus etruscus, assembly GCF_024139225.1. NCBI lineage: Eukaryota > Metazoa > Chordata > Mammalia > Eulipotyphla > Soricidae > Suncus > Suncus etruscus. The sequence goes on from NC_064852.1 coordinate 4,541,862, forward strand.
AAGTACTTGATTACTTATTATAGTGTTTTAAAGTCATTTGGGGAATTGTTTTAATAACTTGATAATTTCAGGTTTAGGCCACATTCCTCAGATTCTCATAAAATATGATTTTTTGTTTATTAAAAATTGGTAAATGGTATAGAAAGCACATTCTCTGTATCAGGGATGAAATAAAATTGAGAAAGTATAAGGGAAACAGATACAGCTTCTGGTTTTAGCTAGATAGAAAGACATTTATAGAACAAAAAATATTTAATTTTGGTGTTCCAGTTACAGTGATAGATAAATCTATGGGGATAGAAAGACATTTTTAACAATAAGTGACAATGAAGTGTGATATAAGTAGCAAGGGACAACAGATGAATAACATTTATTTTTCAAACATTTAATTTTTTTTCAGAAGTGGAAGGATTTAACTAAGCTCACACAGTAAAATGTATCTAGAACTAATATGTATTATGTAAGTGGAATTTTAACACTATTCATTGTTATTTGGACATTATGTAATTCCAGAGTATTTCAAAGGTATAGTATAAATAGAAATTAAAATGGGAGTAATCAATTTTAGACCACTGACTGTTATATTTGTTTAAATTTCAACCATTTACAAAGAAAAGGATAAACTTATTGGAGAACTCACTACACTTTTGAATTTTTGTTCTTTTTTGTTTTAGTTGGGGAGGGGCAAACTGGGTCGTGCTCAGGGTTTTCTCTTGTTTCTGTGTCCAGGGTTAGTCCTGGAGATTCTCAGATGATAAGATCATAAGCAGAGTCAAGAACTGAATGCAGGTTGACTGCATGAAATGCAAATCACCTTCCTCATTCTACTGTTTTGCCAGCCTCAACCCTTGATATTCTTGTGTGTCCCCAGATGTAAATGATGTCACACTTCATTTATAGATGAGACAAGTGAGACAAAAAATGATTAAAGAACTTTTCCAAGTGTGAATAGCTAAAAATGTATAGTCAAAAATGCCTACCAGTGTTACTTAATTCTTTCTAATATGCTTGTATGGCTCAATGGCAAAACAGTAGAGGAATAACAAGAATTTTGAAAATGCTAGAGTTTGGAACTAGGACACAGGAACAGGAATGTACATTTTCTTTTATCCACCCCCCACCTCTTTTTTTATTGGCAAGGTGATCATAGATTTATTTTTGTTCCTCAAGGATTATTCACATGTTCACTCCCACTTTATCTCAGGTGTAAGGACTGTTGGCAGGAAAACTAGCACACCTGGTCTACCTTTTTTATATTTTACTTATTTCTTTCCTGTTCAAACCAACATCTGATGCTGCCTATCCCTTAGCCACTCATTGCCATGGTACCTACATGGAGGTGATATGCTGCGAACTCACTGATGTTGCTATGGTGACTATGATGTCATAAGGTGAGACACTTATGTGTTCAGTGACTATGATGATGAATTATTTTTAATCTAAAAGAGTAACTTCACACACAAAATAAAGACTGTACGGTATTAAGATAGAAATGAAACCAAGTTCTACCAAAGCTGAACATTGGCGTCGATTTTTTCTTGGTGAGAAATAACGTTAGCTTTAACCACCTCCATATGGTCTTCTTCTGCGCTAAGATTTTATAATTATGGAAAAGATCAATCATTAATTCTTTCAGAAAGAAGCATTATGCAAGAGATATGACAAATAGAACTGTGAGTTGAAGATCAGGGAGCTCTTCTAGAAAAATCACCCATATTTGGGTCCACTTCCGCAAAATACTCTTAAACCTTTTATCTGCTTTAAATCCGCCATCTGCTAAATGAGAAGTAAAGCACAAGTTTCTCTAAAGTCTGCATTAGTAAACAAGTTCATAGCCCTGGGAACATTGGCATATAGTGGTTCCACTTAAATATTATTTTCTTAATGTTAATACTTGTAAGAATGTCATTCTACACACTCAGGGTAAACTTTCAGCTGTTTTTAGGCATAGCAATTTTATATTATTTATAAGTTCTTGAGGAAAGTGGGGTTTGATGAGATAGTATACTGACAAGGCATGTGCCTTGCACACAGATGACACTTGTTAATCCACCAGCACCTCAAAGGATCACTGAGCACCATTAGGAGTGATTCCTGAGTACAGAAGAAGAGTAACCCATGACCATAGATGGGTGTGGTATCCTCAAATTAATGAAGATTAGGGAAAGTTGAGAGAAGATATATAAAAATGTATTTAATTTTTGATAAATGTGAATTCGTTCTTACTTAAAATTCCTTCTAGAAATAAAAATTGTAAAGAGGTCTATGAAAGAATGCTTTGCATCCCAAATCATTGGGGAGATGCAAATCAAAATATCAATAAGATATAACCTCACACCATAGAGAATGGCAAGAATCAAAAAGGAACAAGAACAATCAGTGGTGGCACCAATACAAGGGGAAAGTAACTCTCATTCACTACTGGGAATGTCAACTGTCCAGCCTTTCTGGAAAACAATATGGACATTCATAAAAAAAAGAACAACCAACCACACAAAACAAAAAAACAAAACAAAACAAAAAAACCCAACAAAACATAGGAATTGAAATTTAATTTGATCCAGTAACTGCACTTCTTGGAATATATGCCATGAAACAGCCCAAGTGACCAAGAACAGATAACTGCATAAACTATGGTATACAATATGGTATTCCATGTATACAATGGAAGATATCTCAGCCATAAGGATAAAATTATGCAATTTGCTTTAGATAGAGGATTCTGGAGAAAATCTGTTGAATAGAATTAGAGAGAGAGAGAGAGAGAGAGAGACTGACAAAATAGCTCTCATGTGGGATATAAAGAAACATAATAGTTGAAAATTGAATGTTCAATGACAATGGAAACAACTGATATAAGAGTTGGTATTCAATAGGAAACATGTCAGTTATGGGGTTGGAAGTTTGCGGAAATAAGTCAGGGACAGTGCAGTGATTATCTTGTAGGCAAGCATTAAACAGGGAGGAGAAAGTGATGCAGAAAGGTGGCCAAGTGTCATCTATGAAACCCTATTAGTTGTAGTACTGGCAACCACAGTGCACAAATTTATATATATAAAAAAAAGTAGTATGAAGGGCCATAACATTAGGGCAAACGTTTGCCTTGCACACGGCCAACCCAGGACGGACCGTAGTTTGATCCCCACGCATCCTATATTGTCTCCCAAGCCAGGAGTGATTTCTGAGTGCATAGCCAGGAGTAACTGCTGAGCATCAACGGGTGTGTCCTAAAAACCAAAAAAAAAAAAAAAAGTATTACTCACAGAGTCAGACTGGTGTATGAAAGGCAAAAATGGGTGGTAGTGGGGTAATAGTGGAGAAGTGTACACTGATGAAGAAATCAAGATCAGTGTTGAATACATTATATTCCTGAAACCCAATCCTGAATAATTTTGTCATTTTCTCATGACTATCACAATAAATTAAATTAAATCCCTTTTAGTTCTAGATTCTAGAATCTTGAATTTAGAGCAAGAATTTCCATGAATAAAAAAGATTTATATGTGCACATTATTCCTTATTTTCCATGAAATAAGTGTGGTTAATGGAATGTATAGCCACTAGAAAATGAAACAAAATATGTAGTCATTCTTAGAAAACACATAGTCCTTTTATTTTTTAATATGGAACACTTCATGAGTTAGCGTGTCATTCTTGCAAAGGGGACATGCTAATCTCATCTGTATTGTTCCAATTTTAGTATCTGTGCCGAAGTGAGCAACATCCTTCTTAGTGACCTTTAGTGCCTGAGATTTTGCCCATGGGAAATGAGCTGGGACTTTAAATCAACTGGTTTGTGTGGTTGGACTTGAAGGAAGAGAATTTCCAGGGGTAGGTCTAAAAGTTATTTTTAAGTATGTGTAGATATATTTTATCTTAAATAAAAACAATTTGTTGATTTGTTCCTTAAAGATAGGCAAAGAAAATCTGGATTTAAATAGAATATATACTCCAGGCAGAACTTTTCAATGATGATACTTCTCATTGAATTCATGTGAAAATTGTACTGGTGAAGGGGGTGTTCTTTTTATGACTGAAACCCAACTACAAACATGTTTGTAATCATGGTGCTTAAATGCAGATATTATTTTAAAAAATAGAAACACCAATCGAACAACAAATAAATAAAAACAGAAAAGCCTTCCAATAAATAAGAAAAAGAATTAATCCAAAACCTTTAGAGAGGCTGAATTACCTATGCCTGATATGCCCCTTCAAGTTGAAGGGATGGATGCATTGAGATGTGATGAAAAGTGAATAAACAGAGAGCTGGACACTTTAAAGATTAGATAGTAATACTCTCATCTTGGGAGGACATTTTTCTTTGGTTAGACCAAGTTTATACTTTCCCCAGAGAGTAAAGTTTGAACTTGATGCATACATTCACTGAAATACCTGCAATGAACGCTCCTATATAGATGTAAAATTTCCTCTTCTTGTAGGTTCAGTTCACCTGCTCAGGTTTTTATCTTCTTTGGGCATCTTCAAGTAATGTGGTCTCTCATTGACAAATAAAAAAGGTATTTTATAAATTAAGTATGAAAGAATAAGAGAAGCAGCTAAATAGAGATAGAAATTACTTATTCCTATTAAAATGAGTCCTATGTGAGCTTATTAAAATAGCCATAATCATATAAGAATCCATCTGTTGATAGCTTCCAATGCTATATTGTCACTGTGATGAAATATGGGGCATTTTAGTCCCACATTTGGGGAAATATTTCTAGAAAGAATTATCACAAGGAGCTCCATCTACTAAAATTAGCCTCAAAAGAGAGGTTCTTATAGAGTAAATATTGGTCAAATATGATTGAATGAAATGTTATGCCTCATTTGTTGTAGACTTGCTCATTTGTGAAATGCTCTAATGTGTTTTTAAAATGGTTTGAATAGTCATTACAAAAATATACACAAATTTGTTTATGATTAGGCTTATCATTTTCAGTCATGAGTCAGGAAGATGTTGATTGACAAACATGCAGGACATTGGAAGCACTATTGTGACCATCTGATATAGGAGATGAGTGAAATCTTTCAGTCCGTGTCTCCATGACCTCCACTTGTCCCTTCTGACACTCTGATCTATAACTAACCAAATCACACCCTAGTGTTGTACCAAAAAATGACCTTGAATTACTCCTTTCTATACAACAAAATTTCAGGGGACATAAAATAGTGTTACAATATCATAACCTTAGTTCTTTATTGAAGAATTACCACTCTGGATTTCCACTCCATGACCACTCTGGCTGGTTCTCTGTACTCTGAATATTCCTTAATTTTTCTGTTCCTTTCCCTTTTACTTTCACTAAAACTTGTCCTAAGGCAAGATTTTAGACTCTAGCTAATTCTAGTGTCATCTGTTTTTTTTTCCATTCCACCAATTGGCCTCAGGCATTGTACAATTGGTCAATACTTTAAGTTTAGTTAGTAAACGTTTTAGACTTAAGATCTGTTGGACTCTGTTATTAATGACTCTACTCTGTCTTCATGTGCAAAAGAAAGCATAAACTTGATAGGTAGACCAATGGCAATGACATTTAAATCCATTTAAAATAATAAAACTATTTATTGTCAAAAGAAGAAGAGGGTCAAATTTACCCCTTGGACCATCCTTTGAAGACTTCTAAACAGAGTTGGATTGCGAGTTGATTGCATTCTAATATTTAACATCAGAGTTCAAAGCTCTATAGCTTAATCTTTTATTGTATTATCTACAACAGTTTTTCTCCTATGACAGCAGAATTGACAAAGTATAGTACAAAAAATCCAATATATTTAATTTTGCAGCCTTTATCTAAAGCTTGCAGATTTGTGGTTTATAATAAGAAAAGGGTTGTCATTGAACAATAATTAAAACAAGAATAAAAAAATGCAAGTACTTTTTCAAATACAGTAAAAGTTCTATTAATAAAAACAAAAATAAGAAAGTGCTACTATGTGATAAGCAGGCTACTAACTTTTAAAAAATGTTACTTAAGCACCACACGGCTTACAAAATTTTTCATAAGACAGTTTTTTCAATATTTAATGCTCCAACAAAGTCCCACCATCAGTTTGATCTTCCCTTCACATAGTCACACATAGCCTCTCCTCATTTGTCTCGTCAGCAAGAACAAAAAAAAGAATACCATATTTTTCACTCTATAAGATGTACATGACCATAAGATACACATAGTTTTTAGTTGTTCTCCTCCTCTGCACTTAGGCTTCAGCTCCATGCGGCATTCACTCCATAAGAAGCACTTTTGGGGGGCCGGCGAGGTGGCGCTAGAGGTAAGGTGCCTGCCTTGCAAGTGCTAGCCAAGGAAGGACCGGGGTTCGATCCCTCGGCATCCCATATGGTCCCTCCAAGCCAGGGGCAATTTCTGAGCGCTTAGCCAGGAGTAACCCCTGAGCATCAAACAGGTGTGGTCCAACCCCCCTCCCCCCAAAAAAAGGCACTTTTGGGTGGAAAGAATTGCATCTTGATGCCGGAGAGATAGCATGGAGGTAAGGCATTTGCGTTTCATGCAGAAGGACCGTGGCTTGAATCCCAGCATCCCATATGGTCCCCTGAGCCTGCCAGGAGCAATTTCTGAGCAGAGAGCCAGGAGTAACCCCTGAGCACAGCAGGGTGTGACCCAACCTCCCCCCAAAAAGAATTGCATTTTATGGTACAAAAAATACTGTATCTTATTGTTACAACAACATGGCTAATGAAATTATCAAAAAATACTTAAAAGAAAATGTGTGAAAATTGTTACATATCACAATAGGTTCATAAAAGTCATTGACTAATATAAGCTGTGAGTTGCTAGTTGTATTTTCTGTGTTATTGTTTTTGTTTACTGAACTTCATTGACTTCTCTGCTATTTTCAGATCTAATTTGTTATATCATTTTTGTGTAAGCTATCAGTATTATGGAAAGAAATTGGAGGTGCATGTGGCCCAGTGCTTTAGGAACTCTAGGATGTATTAAACTGGACTGATAAATTTCAGCAGCACGCATTGCATCTCCTCAGAAATTAGTTGTGAGGTTGTGAAATGGAGTCATTTTACACATGGTGGCAGCTATGGGATGTGGATTTTGCTGCTGGGGCTTGCTTGATGTGGGTGGAGCAAAAATTTGCTCCCCACTCATAAGATCCCAGAATTGTCAACCTGAAAACTTGTATACCTGGACTTTTTTAGACTTGGTGACATTGCAGAGATTAGCCATGAAACAGTGAATTTGGGCCATTTGCTTAGTTTCCAGAAAGGAACTGTAAGGTGTGGTTGGGGTCGCCTGGACCTCTGCAGAGTGAGGGTTCTGCAGGTCTGCAAACCCCACTCCCTCCTGAAAGTAACACAGAGGGCAAACTCATTTTCATCCAGATGAGCCAGGTTTTGGCATGAGTTTTGGCAGTTTAGCTTGCATCGCTTCTGAGATTAGCGGTCACTACTAAAAACTATTAAATAACATTTTCAATGTGCTCGTCACAGTGAGAATAGAGCTGAATAGTTATCGGACTCAACCTACACACTCTAAAACCTACAAAGCTATGTCACAAACCTCTTTGAATTAGGACTCTAATCCAGCTCTTCGCGTCTCCAAATTAATCTTGATCATGGAGTTAAAGAGTGAATTTGTGAAACTGGGGAAAGAACACAATCTCTGGAGAGGACAATCTCTATAAAAAGGAGATATCGTGGTTTAAGAATTGGACGTTGGGAAATGGAGTGATAGCACAGTGTGGAGGGCATTTGCCTTGCATGTGGCAGATCGGGGTTCAATTTCCAGCAACTAGTTTGTCCTCATAGTTTCTTTAGACAAGGCTGATTTTTAAGGCTAAACTACTTAGCTAAAGTCGAGAACAAGAAACCTCTGTCTATAGGTTTCTCCTCCTTATTAAACTTTTCCATTGCATTTTCACACCTTTTAATACATCAGCAGTGACTAGTTCTGGCATAGGCAGCCTCATTTATTGTTCAAATTTTTTTTATTGGACTGAATAGTACCTTTTCCTCCCGAGGATGCTGCTCTAATGCAGTTGTTCACCTCTGATATTTATTCAGAGAAATTAAACTGCCCAAATATTAGTCCACAGAGGTCAGTATGAAATTGGAGGTCTGACTCTCCTCAGAAGTGCCAGTGATGTAAGTTATTTGAAAGTAAGCACAAAATGCAGGGGAATACTTCATTCCCAAGCTGCTCATGCTTTGATGTGTCTTTCTTCTGAAATTCTGTTCAGGATACCAGATAGTCATTCATAAATAAAATAAAATATGATAATATAAAATAATATAATAAATATAACTAAATATATTACTAAATATAAATATAATGCATCTTTTAGATTGTCCGAAAAGAAAACTGAAATATCAGTAAGGAAAGAATTTTCCCATGGTAAATAACTGAGTAGACATATGCCACAAAGATTGTATCATTTAGATTATGGATTTGTTTGGTAAAATTATATGAATAAGGTTGATAAACTTTTGGCAGAGCAAAGAAAACTATTTAAGACAGAAAATTGTGGTCAGTTCGGAAGCTCATGCTTAAGGAAAAGATTGACCTCTATGAAGAAAGTTCAGTACTTAAAATGAAAAAGAATGATACACCCCAATTCAAAATATAGAATTACTTTCTGTGAATTAGCAATGACAGTAGAATGATATGAATCAATGGTCGTTGAGAACTGGCCCATCAGCTCATCACTTTTCTTCCCCAAACAAAAATCTCAAGATTAATACTTGTAATCTTAGGAATCTAAAAATGTATAAAAGGAATGAAATTTCGAAGTACAAAGCTCTATCAAAGTGTCTTGATTAATTGCAGAATTCAATAAAATTTTTCAGTCTATTTGACAATAGTTCTTTTTTATTGTAATATAGTCTTTGAAATATTTATTACCCAATAAAATTGACTCTTTGCACTTCCCTAGAGATCTACTCTAATCTAAGAAGCAGCAATTTGTATCATATAATAATTAAGATCATAACATCTCAAAACTGTTATAGGTTCTTGAAATAACCTGGTTGAGTATTATCCAGTGCAGATATTTAGGTATTGGGTCCTTTAAATCCTTCTGATGTCCTTTGTAATTTTTAATATCTAGGAGCTCAGGCATCAGTGAATCATTTTGATCAGGAATACCAATGTATTCCCATTTTTCTACTTTCTTTCTTCCTTTTTCTTTCTTAATCTTTCTTTTTATAATAATATTTATTTAATCACTATATTACAAACATATTTGTATTTGGGTTTTAATAATAAAAAGACACCCCCCTGTACCAGTGCAACCTTCCCATCTCCACCTGTAATCAAGACAGGCATTCTATTTCTCTTACTCACTATCATTGTCATAATAGTTGCTAGTATAATTATTTCTCTAACTTTACTCACCACTCTTTGTGATAAGCTTCATATTGTGAGCCTGTCCTTCCATCTCTCATCTCTGTTGTCGCTGGGTATTATTACAATAATGTCTTTAATGTTTCTTAAAACCTATAGGTGAGTGAGACTATTCATGTATTTCTCTCTAACTTATTTCACTCAGCACAATAGTTTTCATGTCCATCCAGGTATAGGGAAATTTTATGACTTGATATTTCCTTATGGCTGCATAGTATTCCATTGTGTCTATATACCACAGCTTCGTTAGCCACTCATCTGTTGTTGGCTAGTTCTTTTTACAATAGCCAGACTTGGGAAACAACCCAAATGCCCAACAACAGGGGAATATATTCCTAATGGACTATTATTACTATGACAACAATATCTATTTTAAATATTACATAGACTCAATTGCCTGTACATTCATCTAGATACACATATTTATTTCATAAAAGAAATACTTTAGATTATCAATTTTAAGTCCAGGAGTTTAAAACTCTAGTTTGAAATTCTAGTGTATACAGCTGATGTGTTATGTAATTTAGCATATTTCTTTTTTTTAATTTTTTTATTTTGAATTATGAGAACAAAAGATGCAAAGAAAGAGGACAAGGTAAAGTTACAGTGGAAGGAAATCACCCATAACATAATTCTCAGAAGTCCCCTTGCTGATATCTTAACTTTGAACTTTCAGCCAAAGAAAGTTAAGATAAATAAAACAGAATCCATGTACAATTACTTTGTCCCTCAAGTCCCCAGATTGTAACATATTATAATATTTCTTAACAGCACACAAGGCAATCTAAAGCCATAAAACTTACATAACTCCTTAAACATTAGTGGCATAGTATTTTTTTACATTTCCATGTACATGCATATTAGCTTAAGTTAACCTCAAATTTTAAGTGGTTTTTTTTTTTAAGGATTAGAGTAAAAGAAGCACAGTTAAAATGGTATTAGAGTGGCAATTGTTGTTTGCATAGGCCCGCCAAAATATGGGAGGCATGAAAAGGAATAACCTTGGCCTAAATACAAAGATATTCTACCCCTGAAGTTTCCTGGCATAAGACCAACTCTAGGCTTCAGGCAAGTTATCGTCCAATCCAAGACATTGTCCGTAGTGCCAACACACTTTTCACACAGTCTCTGTTGTTGGTATCATGTTTCTGTATTAAAGATCCTGGAATCTGTATATCCTACATTGAAGTCATGATGTGGAGCGTCTTCTCGTTTCACCTCACCATTAAAGGGCAATGCAGGAAGCCCTGTCCTGTAAGCAGGTCGTTGTTGTTAAGTCTTCTCAGTGGTAAGGGAAGTCTCTTTTGAGCAGGTCGATGTATGAGCAGTGGTAGGGTCTTCTGTGGTAGAGGATTGCTTCCAGGTGATGTTATAGACAGACCTCACAATTAAGGGGCAATACAGCAAGCCCTGTCCAGTAAGCAGGTAATTGTTCTTGTTAAGTCTTCTCAGTGTTAAGGGGTGTCCCTTTTGAGTAGATCGATGTCAGAGCAGCTGTAGAGTCTTCCCTGGTAGAGCAATGCCTCCAGGTGATGTTATATACAACCTTGGATGTTTTGTAGATGTCTTCTCTAGATCGGGGGTGAATGGAGAATGCCCATTCTTCTGAGGCCTGTGCCAGGTCTTTATGTCAATGTTCAGGGTGTAAGGTCCCATTGCACTACAAGATTTGTGTGTTTCCATCTCTATTAGATAAGAACTTATTGGTATGTATAGTATTTTTCCATTTTAGTGTGCCTAAGCAAACAAGAAATAAAGCCACATGACACTATCAAAGTATGTGGGGGCGTAAGAACATTTCCAACAATACCCATGACTTGGTTCAAACATAAGCGTTAAACTGAGGGATTCTTTCACACCAAATTCCATATTTAGCAGTTCACAAAGAGAAGATAAAAAAATGGGGGGGGGAATCGTCACTGTATAAGAAAATATTCAGCAAAAGTTATAGCCATCAAAGAAAACACCCATAAAATGTTAAAAAAGACATAGTATGCCTTTTAAAATAGTTGGGTGGGTGTTAACTCCAGGCCACCACGTTGGTCTGTGACTTAGGACTCTACAGTACTTAAGTTAGAAAGGGTAAATGAGGAATAATGATGATAGAAGTTAAGGAAGTTAAATAGAAATATGATCTTTTGAAGGGGTATGCAAAAGGGCAGAGTACAAAATGGACATTCTGCATACATAAAAACATAATTCAATGATAGTGAGTATTATTAATGTTTCCTGTGCCGGTGAGTTGGGCCCCTTGGTGGAGCTTGAAGTCACTGGTAATCTCTTTCCAGTCTACCAGTGACTTCAAGAAGCTGGGAGGCCAGAAGTTCAGAGCCCCACCCAGACCCTCCCTAAGGAGCTGAATGGATAATGGGGGAAAGTCTAAGGTACCTTCAAGCTCCACCAAGGGGCCCAACTCACCGGCTTGCCCAGCCACGTGGCTCGGGGAAGGGGGTAGAGGGGTGCTGGGGTTACCCAAGTCCTGCACCCCCCCCCCCCGGCCTGGTTAAGAAGGCCTCTGGCATGGCGGGGGCCCTCTGAACCCCATACTGCTAGACTCCATATTTCTTTCTTTTTTTTAATTTTTATTTTGATCATAGTGGCTTACATATCTTTCACATTAGTATTTTAGATACATATTAACATTGAGTCAGGGGAATACCCATTGCCAAATTTGTCCTCCTCCCTTCTCCGTTCCCTTTCTGCAACCTATATCCCCCACCATCACCCCCCGGGCTGCTAGAGTAGGTGGTCTCCTCTTTGTCTAGCTTACTATCAGTGATCCTACATCTGTTTGGTCCTGGTGCCCTCCTTTGTTTCTCCCTCTTTTGAGAGGCTAACCTAGATAAATCGAGTTATGTGGTTTTGTTTGAGGGAAAGAAAAGCAATAGAATGGGGTAAAGATTAAGCAAAAAAAAAAAATGCTGAAAATGGGAGGAGTCCTTTTAGTGGCTATCAGCCTCAGTTTGAGAGAGGACATCAAAAAGGTAATTGAAATAGCATAACAATACAAAAATAAATGTCAGATTAAATATCAGTGAGCCCTACAGCAATAAAGAGAAGCACCACACAATAGTCTCGGTTCTGAATTCAAATCATGCCGGAGTGCAAAAAGAAAGGGAAAGATAAGATAAAATAATATAAAATAAAAAGGAGACATCAACTTTCAATATCTACAAAAAGTAGATATTGAATTTAGCATATTTCTTAAGTCATATTTTCCTAAATTTCTTACTTCAGGATATGGATACAAAGAATATGGAGCAGGCTCTTAAGAAATTAGATAATTTATTTCTCTTATCATAAGGGCTATAACATACAGTATATATAAAAATGGCAGGTATGTTATGTGTATATACATGTGAAAATGCATGTGATTCTCATGAATTCATGCACAAAGCAACAGGCTTTATAAAAATATATGGCTTAAAAAGAATTCTGTCTTTGTGCATGCATGAAGGCAGGCTATATTTGTGGGTAGGAAATTGGGAACACTGGTGAAGGGAAGGTCATACTCAAACTGGGAGTGAGGCCCAAATATTTAATGCCTGAAACAATTGTATTATAAGCAACTTGGTAAATAACTGTGTTATAATAAAAAAAATAAGAAAATGAGTTCTCTCAATTGTCAGAAATAGAGCACACTATGGATCAAGGTACATTCGTTAATACAAATACATAATGAACTACCAACAGGATATATATTTTTTCTTCATACCACAAAGTTTCCAAGACCTACACATGAATTTCTTCCCCTGTCTCATATATATATATCACCTTTTCCTCACTCCCAACACAAAGGCAATGGGCAGGACAGGAAAATGACAAGAAGAACATATCCCCCTGTTACCTTCCTTAGAATGAAGGAAATAGCCCTTATACTTCATTAATAATAAAGAATTGATCAAATTCTTGTGATGTCTCCTATATTTAGACTTACCCATCAGTGACACTTATATTGGTCCTAGTTTTTCACAATTTTTTTGTTTGTTTTTGGGTCACACCTGGCAGCACTCAGAGGTTACTCCTAGCTCTAGCCTCAGAAGTCACTCCTGGCAGGCTCGGGGGACCATATGGGATGCCTGGGGTTCGAACCACTATCCTTCTGCACGCAAGGCAAATGCCTTACTTCCATGCTATCTCTCTGGTCCTGAGTTTTTCACAAAATTAGCTTTTCCTCAGCTCCAAAAGAAAACATCAAATTAAGAAGCTTAATTATTTTTTTTCTGAAAGAAAAATGGTAGCTGGCAGGTACTGAATTTCTAAAGTTCTTTTATTTTTATTTTGTTTTGTTTTGGGGCCACACACAGTCATGACTATTTACTCCAGACTCCCCACTCAGAAATTACTCCTGGAAATGCTGGGCATATGCGGTGCTGGGGTTCAAATCTGGGTTAACAGCATGCCAGGCAAGTCTCTCTGGTTCCAAATTTCAGAAATTTTTATCCTCTCTAGGCAATAGAAAGTTTAACCAAATCACTGAGTTGTGTATGAGCCTTTGAAAAAGACGCTCAGCAACTTAAAAAACACTTTCTCTCAGCATCTTGCAGCAAGTACTAAATACAGAGAAAAAATCTTTACTGTCCATAAATTTGGTGAAATATATTAGTGGGGCTTGTATCCCATCTGTTAAATGTACATATAAAATATAATTCTATTTATAAAATCATTTTTCTGTTTTTCCCCCAATATGTTCAATTTAAAGTGAGCAGATGGGGGTATCTTATTTCCCCTTTTATCAGATCTGGAACTCTGGGGGAATTTGAACATATCTAAGTGATATACTTGTTATGTGAATGTCCATCACTTAAATTCAGATACTTATAATTGTGTAAAAAATCTTTCCTACACGAAGTATTTTTGAAAAACTTGTTGCAAAATTAGTCTCCACCCTGGTATGTGTTCTATGCTTCCACAGCTTGTCAAAAATATCTATAATACAATGGGGAAACATTATAGATTCTTGTTTAGATTCCACTGATTTTATAAATATTTTAGCACCCACCTGATAAGAAGAATACAATCCATACCACTGTGAAAGGAAAGATTGCACAGCTTCACAAAGTTGATGAAAGTGAGACTCCGGTTGACTGGGATGACATGCTGAGCCTTTGGAAAATGAGGATTCGGGCTGAGTTAGACCAATTAACAATTGAAAACGAGAAAAATCAACAAGGAAGTTGATTAGAAACTTCAAAAGAGAAATATTTGAATATCAAAGGATTAAGAGAAGCCTTGGGGGAAAAATGATGAATCTCTCAAATATTTTCACAAAATTACCTTCCTCCTAATCATGATATGAAAGTTAAATGAAAAGTGAAAGATTTCATTTCATTTGATCATACAATTTTGTCAGAAAAATTACTGTTAAAAAAATCAAAACCTGGCTCATTTTCTGATCATTTGATGAATTAGCATGAAGTTAAAATTATCAAATAAATTCTGACTATATAAGCTAAGATAAACTTATATTCACTGCTTTGACTTTCATTTGCTAAACTGCTTTTCTCACATGCTTTTCCCTGAAATTTTGTTTCTATCTGAGATAGTTTTTTTGTTTTTGTTTTTTTTTTCAGTGGATTTGATATCCAGGAGCATATTGGTAAGGAGGTAAGATAATGTGAAGCTACCTGCGTTTCAAATTGTGGTACTAATTGCATATGACAGTGAAATGAGTTATTCTATGTTGCTGTCTCAGTGGTTCTACCTCTACAAAATATAATTAGCAAATTATATTTTTTTGGTGAATCTCAGAATTTACTCCTGGCTCCTCACTCAGAAATTGCTCCTGGCAGGCTCAGGGGACCCTATGGGTTGCTGGGAATCAAACTTGGGTCCCTCCTGGGTCTGCCGTGTGCAAGGCAAACCCCCTACATCTGTTGTTATCATTCCAGCACCTAGAAAAAAATTAGTAGGAGTCCTTTTCATTTTGTAGTAGTTGCTAACTTTTTTTCCTTTGTCTTCTTCCAGCAGAACCACACAACTTGAATCTGCTCTTGAATCTGTTGTTCTGCCTCATGAATTGAGGGGGAAAATAGAAATGATCAGTACCAGGACCAAACAGCCGTATGAACATTGAGTGGAATTAAAAAAATGATTCTACTTGAACATCAAACCTAAAGTCAACAACAGAATCGATACCCTATCTACAACAAGCTAGACACAGAGGGGAACATTCTCACTTGCATTCTGGAGGACAAAGGGGAGATTTGGGACACATGCTGAAAAAAGTGGTGGAGGGAGGACAACCTTGGTGGTGGGAATGGCCCTGATTCATTGTCACTATGTGCCTTAAATACTACTGTGAAAGATTTGTTATTCACTCTTAGGTCACAATAAAAATTATTATTAAAATAATAAGATTCCTGTTTGAGCAGAGGACTGGGAAATGGGAATGAGTGGGTGATTGGGGGGATAGTATTGAAAGAATCACCTAGTCAGTCAATCCTTTATGATAGAATGTGTAAAATTTGATTGTTGGGTGTGGTTGGTGTAAGATTTCTTAGTAGATATGGTTAAATGCATTTCTTTTATCATCTAAAAACAGTAGCCTTCCCCCCCTCCCATCCTATTTGCTTTCTTGTTTTTGTTGTTGTTTTGCTTTAACATAAGTTATCCCTAGACGTTATCCAGGTAGAAGTTGTCATGTAGTGTTTTACTATGATCATTAAAAAATATGTCAATAGCTCTACAACTTTCCATTTCACACCTACGTCAAGAATTTAAGTCCTGAAACTGTAAGGAAAAAGCCCTATTTTCACTTGTGAATATTCTGCACTTTTATACATATCAGGACACTGGTAATTATTATTATTATCTGAGTTTCCTGAAGCAGAATAGGCTACAAAGAACCTTAGAATGAATAACTTTTGGGTCTGTTACAAATATGACCTAGTCAGCTTGTTTGAATCTGAGTCTCATTTCTTTTGTGCTTTGAAATAAATGGGTTGGGTTTCTTGACTTCTAGTTTATTTTTTAACTAAGCATAATGCCCTGTACATTATAATTTTCATAAAAGTAGCATGCTCTCCGGAGTGAGCTATACTAATTTATTCCTCAATTTATTAGAGATAATTCTCTTCAAATAGTGATGAGGGATTATTTGTCTACTCCATTTTTGACCATTGATGATGATTTAGGCCTGGTAATGTCTCAATCTAGATCAAACTATGCTCTCAATGCCATCATGAGAACTTTCACTAAGATAATTTAAGTTGTTCATGCCCTTTTGATGGCATTGCTTCTAATTTGTGCCTCCAAATTACCATCACCATCACCATCACCATCACAAGCATCCATTGTTGGAAGCTCTGGCTTCTATCACTTGACAGACAATACAGAAAAATAGGTTCCAAATGTTGCCCGGGCAAATCAATTAGATTTTGTTGTCCCCATTTTAAAATACAAACTACTGAGACTAAAGGAAATCAGACATCCTGGAAGAGTCCTTGGAAATAAATTGTAGAAATTCAAACGTCAGTGTTTCTGACTTCAAATACACGCTCTTCCCCATTACATAGCACAATTTTTGGTTTTGTATCTCTGCATATTCCATTGTCATCGTTGCTGACAGAGCCACCAGGAGAGCTTGTCTTCTAGTTGGCACTATTCATTCGCTCCTCACATGCCAGTGAACGGCGTTGGATGCATAGTGAGTTTCTTTGTGTCATATAAGGGTCTATCTACTTGCGCAGTAGTAGATGTAAGAATATGAATGGCATGCAGCCAGGGAGAATGTGGATTTTTCAAGTGCTACCTTTAAAGTTTGCTTCTGGCACCTACTTTCATGTGTTCTTGGGCAAGTTACTCATTCATTTACTATCTACTAGTCTCACCTGTAAAATGTGAAATAACATTATTTTTGGGGGACCACACTTGGCAGCAATCAATAATTTGAGTTGCTCTGTGCTCAGGAATCACTCCTGGGCTTGGGGCACCATATGGGATGCTGGGGATCAAATCCAGGTACGTCCTGGGTCAGCCAAGTGCAAGGCAATGCCCTATTGCTCTGGTATCACTCCAACTCCCTAAAATAGTCACATTTATATATGCTAAATATTCATTAAAATCATAATCTGATAGAACTTTGAGAATGAAATGTTTTATTTTTATTTTAAGTGCACTATTTTATTCTTTCTTTTTTCCTTGTATTAAAACACCATTATTACAAAGTTGTTCATGATTGAATTTCGGTTTAATAATGTTCACCACCTTTCACCTGTGAATACTTCTCATCAACAATGTCCTGCCATCAATGTCCTCAGTTTCCCTACACCTTGCTTGCCTCTGGGGCTAGCATTTTAATTTTCTTTTTTCCTCCTGCCCTCCCTCCCTCCCTACTTCCTTCCTTCCCTCCCTACTTTCTTCCCTACTTCCTTCCTTCCTTCCTCCTTCCTTCCCTTCCTTCCCTTCCTTCCTTCCTTCTTCCTCCTTCCTTCCTTCCTCCTTCCTTCTTTCCTTCCTTCCTTCCTTCCTTCCTTCCTTCCTCCTTCCTTCTCTTCTTTT